>NC_089856.1:14602500-14822500 GCF_036373705.1 Amia ocellicauda
GACCCCTGTGCCACCACAGACCACTGAAACAACCCGGAGCTCTATTCCAAGCCCGAAGTGCCCTACACTCTTACATTTTAATATTTCAGTGACTTCAAAGCGCGAGAGGGAGAGCACGCGTGTAACATGGCGTGTTAGCGGAGCGTATCCTTACAACCCAACCCCCACGCATTACGCGGCTCCCAGGTCTGTCGCGGTTATACTCGGCTAAGTTGCCCAAGTCGGGTTTTTCTTGACTTTTTATTTGTAAGGATGTTATTTATTTGCTGAAGAGTTTGAATCGACCATAAATGAGTGTGTGTGTGAGAGAACAAAACTGGATATACCCTTCAGTCTTCCAACCCGTCCGCCGTTCCCGAGTCTTCTCAACACAGTCAGACTCTTCTGCCCGTGTATTAAATATTTTTGTGTTTCAAGTCTCCTGTCCTGTTCTCGCTGGCCCTCTCTGTGAGGCATGACAGATATACAGGTCTAAATGTTCCTGTGAATATACACCAAGGGGCTGTGAAGGTCGTATCTGTACTATATATATATATTTGTTTTGTTTTTTTGTTATGCCAGTGGATTATATCTTATTGTACTTGATCTTAGTGTGTGTGTGTATATGTATGTAATATATATATACACGCCATCCATACTCGGAAATATATATTTTAGTCGGCTAACTGTAATTGCGGGAGTCTGCTTGCAGCGGTGTGTGCGCGCGGTGCGCTGGCTCGAGGTTCGTATTGGAGCCCGTAGAAGCACGAGCGCGCCTGCACCGGGGCTCGCTCTTTTCGGAGGGTGACGTCATTCTTCCGTGTCTCCCAGCTGGTTGCATTTTGCTTTAACTAGGGAATACACTCCCGGGTGCTTTTTTCCCGGGGTTTTGGGATTGTTGTTTTTAAAATTCCGGGATTAAAAAGAGCTTCCCAGATAACACACACATTATTACGTTGATGCAACGCTGGGTTATTTTTAAATGTAATAATTATAATGCAACTAACAGAATTAACGAAAACAACAAAACTAATAGCCTATTGCTTTCTTAAGTACGTTAACGTTTTTATTTATGTATCACGCCATGGATCGCATTGAATGTTAAACAGATTGTTGTAGTACTAAGTAGACTAGAGTCTCGGAGATGAGACGAATGCATTATTAGACGAACTATAATGTAGAATATATACTACACTAATATATAAAAAAACATTATGTACTAGAATAATCCATGCTTTTTATGTAACGATCGAGAAAACCTAGTTAGGCCGTGAATTTAGACAAATTGCACATTTGCGCACAAAACAGCCACAAGCACTAGACGACTACTACTAATACACTAAAACATACAATGAGCAGTTAAACATTATATACAATAGGCCTATGGTTTGTAGGTTTTATTTGTTTCTTAATACAGCAATTTTAGACCAAAGCGTATGTTGTGTACAGAACACAGTGCGGCTAAAATGCGATTTCGGACTCCACACTGGTTTGGTAGAGTTGACATCAGAAAGTTAATGTTAATTGTAGGTACAGCCCCCGTCCCCCTGCGCTTTCAAAGAGGAACCATTCTGTGTTGATGCAGTTCATCACGCATCAGCAGCAGCGTCTTGTCGCTCACGCAGCTCATGAACTTCAGCTGCTCCTTTAAAGCTGCAGTCCGCGGGACCCTAGCAGTGCCTTCCTCTGCTCATCTCGGGCTGGAATCTGCTGGTGGTTGTACTTCAGATTGACATTTTGAACAGATGACGAGTCTCTCTGTATTAATTCTTGAACATTTTCTTTTATAAATGGCTTACAGCACGGAGTACAATAATTACTGCGCCGTCACATTTTTCATTAGCAATAGTCCCGTGATCCCGGGTATTTCAAGTTTTCAATCCCGCTATTTCGGGACTAGAAAATTGGATTCCCTAGCTTTAACCCATATTTATTGACCAGTGGGACTATTATTATTCCCCAACTCAGTGTTCTGACATAATCAGAATAAACTCCAATATATAACCCTTTATGTATGTGCATATATAGTTGTGTAACTTCTGTTTGTCCAAGGCCACTCCCATTCAAAGAAGATACAAGTTTCAGTGTCAAAGGCTGACAGTAGGAACAGTGATTTGTGTTTGTAACGATTAACTTGTACCCTGAAACCTAGTTTTGACAGCCCGTCTAAAATTATATTTTCTCCAGTAAAATAAAATCGCCTTGTCTAGCATTATGATAAAGGCAGGTAAACTGGCATCTGAATCTGACTGTATGGCTGGGCAGACTGCAGTGCGGGCCCTGGCCACAGTCTGATTTCAGTTGTACCTTTATAAAAACTGCTGTGAATGCGAGTGTCAGTACAGGCTCTGTGTGTAATCAGATTATCAGGGGTAAATGCGGCCCTATTTTAAACCTGTGTTGCCTATGGAGAGGGAAGCAGGGCTGTGTATTTATAGGTGCAGAAAGCACAGGGTCTTCTGAATGGGGCACAGAGCAGCAAGGTTGTTGCAGGCCTTGCTGCAGCCTGGCACTGAAACAGGACATCCCTGCACCAGCTTGTGATTCCTGCAGCTTGTGTCACTGTTGCAAAAATAGTGTCTCGTGGTTGCATTTTTCAAGGGCTTGTACAAGATACTTTAACACATTTGGGTACATTATTGCAATTATAAAATTCTGTAGCCACCCTGCTGGACAGCAAGCTCTTTATTTACTGTCCTAATGATCAGCTCACATCGTGTGTCCATTTCTCCATGGCAATGCGAGTTATTCACTGTTTTATTGTATTTTGTATTGCGCTTATATTTTGTAAGTCGCCCTGGACAAGCACATCTGCTAAGAAATAATTCAGAAACACAATCACAGTTTAAAGTAAAGGAAGAATCATGAGAAGTTGTATAGTGGTTTTAAAAACTGTTCTCCACAGCAGGAACTTCTATCAGATGATGCATTTTAGGAGAAGCGTTATTGTTTCTGTAACTCTTCGTTTGTAACGTGAACTTGAATGTATGCTCCTGGGGCCGATCTGATCCAAACTCCTAAAACTGTCACCACTCTCTCTCTCAGACAGAGACTGGAATCACACACTGGTATAACAAATTATACATTTAATTTGCTTCTGTTGATTTGAACACTAAAGTTATGCATGAAACTTCCCTTCTGGTGGCTGATGCATTGTGCTCTCTCCCCCTCTTCAGGTGACCTCGAAAGGTGCAGGCCTGAACCCTAACGCGAAGGTGTGGCAGGAGATCCCAACGGGGGGCGGTGAGGGGTCAGCCACCCCCAATGACAGCGAAGGCTCTCCATGGCCACAGGAAGCCCCCTCCCACATCCCTGAGGGTGAGCTGCACTGCTGCCCCTCGAACCCACACCAAGCCTGACCCTTTCTCTCCCTCTCAACTCTTGCATGTTTTCTACTGCTACTCGCTCATTCTTTGTCCTCTTTCCCATTGAAAATTAATTTTGTTCCTTCCTCTACCCTTCTCTCTCTCCCTCTCTCTCTGCACTGTTCTCTTACCCTCTTTCTCATTCACTTTCTCAAGGTCTTGTGCCTTTCATTTCTTTCACTCACTCTTTCTTCTTAATGAAGAAGAGTCTGGCTGCAGCTGTGCCTCACACCCCCTTCAGTGATTCCACACTGACCCTGCTGTCTTTTCTCTCCCCGGGCAGGTTACCCAGAGGCGCCCCCTGATGGCTGTAAGCAGTATAGCATGATGTTCTCCAGCATGCCGGATAGCAGCAGCCCCAGCGATCCCCCGGAGCAGACTGTCAATGGCATGGACCCCTCTGAGCTCCCCTTCCCACTTTACGAGGGACCATCGGGCAGTGCTGGTCAGTGTAGCCGCACACATGCATGCAGTTACCTTACCTCTGACAGACAGTGCTCTCCATATACGTGCTCACTGCTGGTTGGTTGTTCGACCTTGTCATTGAGCTCAGTACCTATTGGCGGACATTATTATTATTATTATTTATTTCTTGGCAGACGCCCTTGTCCAGGGCGACATAACAAATATATGTGCAATACAAAGTGCATTAATACAGAGCAATTCATGGCATAATACATTTTACAAATTCACAGTTTACACAAGTGTATATGAGATATACAGTAAACAATATAACGTATTGCATCCTAGAATGACAAAGCTGATATGTGCAGACAAGATATTAAGTCAGTTAAGAGCTAAGGGAAAGGGAGTGTAGGGGATATCAAAATAAACAATACAAGTGCAAGTAATGCAAAGGCAAGCGTATGACAAAACTAGGCCCATTGTTTCAGATCAGCTTGGTGCTGATTAGTCTACAGGGCCCACAGTGGAGATTTCTAGTTGTTCTGTGTTGTGTGGGGGGTATGGAGTTGCTTGTCCAGTCTTCTGTAGGGTAGAGTGGAGGAGTTATTGACTTGGTCTCTTTGTCTCTGTGTGTGTGTGTGTTGGTGAACTGTGTGTGCGTGTGTCCTTGCGTTTGCATATGCGTGCCTGCAGGAGAGGGCGATCTGTCAGAGGAGCAGCCTGTCCCTGCGGAGAACCTGCGCGAGTCCCTGAAGAAACAGCTGGAGTTCTGCTTCTCCAGGTGAGGGAGGGAGTGGGGGAAGCTGGGGGTGCAAGAGGTTTGCATGGGAATTTCAATATTCAAAAGTTGCACACAGTCAATGCAGTATCAGAACATGGGGAAGTCTGGTCAGGAAGGGAGCTGTGAGGAGGGGTTAGACATGAGCCACAAAGTACACTTCTAATACTTTTCTCCCCCCCCCCCCCCCCCCACCAGAGAGAACCTGTCGAAGGACCTGTACTTGATGTCACAGATGGACAGTGACCAGTTTGTGCCCATCTGGACCATCGCCAGCATGGAGGGCATCAAGATCCTGACCACTGACCTGCAGCTCATACTGGATGTCCTGAGGTGTAGGTGTTTCATCGCCTCTTTGTGGTGGTGGTTGTTGTTGTTGTTGTTACTCCATTCTTTAAATGTACTGAAAAGCCCCCCCATGAGCTGCTCTGCTCTCCCCCACTGCAGCGTCCCCAATGGTGCAGGTGGATGAGAAGGGAGAGAAGGTGCGGCCCAACCACAAGCGCTGCATCATCATCCTGAGAGAGGTGCCCGAGACCACCCCTGTGGAGGTGAATGCACACGCCCTTTTATACCTGTTCTTGCATGTGTGAAAAGAGACAAAAAAAACAAAACTATAGTGTATAATATAGTTTAAAAATAATTTCACCAAAGAAACATCTAACACTCACATCTGCTGTCTCATTCACCATTTCACATTCCTCCCTCCTTCTCTCTCTCTCTCTCTCTCTCTCTCTCTCTCTCTCTCTCTCTCTCAGGAGGTGGAGGCTCTGTTCAGGCATGACAACTGTCCCAAGGTCATCAGTGTGGAGTTCGCCCATAACAACAACTGGTACATCACATTCCAGTCTGACACTGATGCACAGCAGGTGAGTCACAGTGGGCTTGTTGGGGGGGATTTTGCATTTCACTCTGGCCCGGCACACAGTCCCTGACCTCTGTCTGTATGGAGATGCCCCTGCCCTTCTGACTGGTAACTTGGCTGCACTGTGTTTGTTCTTCAGGCCTACAGGTATTTAAGGGAAGACGTGAAAACATTTCAGGGGAGACCGATCATGGTGAGTGAACTTTGACCTCATTCCTTTAACTAGTTTTTTTGCTTTTCATTATTTAATTTGAATTAGATCATTAAATGTGCCCCCCCCCAGTGATGATCAGTATCGCGCTTCGAAGGAGACGGGCCACTGAAGCTGTGGGTGACCTCTGCTCCTTCCTCTCCTCCCCTCCTCTACTCTTATCCTACCTTTTATCTTTTCTGGCTTGCCTTTACCCTCTCTTCCTCGCCCACCCTCCCCCACCTTCTCCCGCCCTCCTTCCTTCAGCCCGTCAGCCCAGTGTGTCTTGTCCTGATGACTGCTGAGATTATGAGATCTGAGGGGAGACGGGGGTGTCCTGGACAGGCCCCTGTCACTTAGCTGCCCCACATGTGCTGCTGTGTTTTTGTGGGGCTTTCAGAGTCATGGTTATTGTGCATCCCAGCTCTACAGAGACCCTGCTTAGTGGTGTTCCTTACTGGAGGAATCCTACTAGAGCTGCTGACCTTGTCCTCTCCTTTACAAATTACAAGTTCCTCTTGTTTGTTGTAAATGAAACCAAACAGACCATTTCCTTCTCCTGTTTCTAATCCCGTCTTGTATTTCTGTCCCTCCCCTACTCCCCCCTCCACCTCTCCTGCAGGCAAGGATAAAGGCCATCAACACATTCTTTGCGAAGAACGGGTACCGCAGCCTGGACTCCAGCGTGTTTTCACAGCAGAGCCAGAGCCCGTCCCAGTACAGCTCCCCACTCTACATGCAGCACGTGTACAGCCCACAGCAGCAGTTCCCACTTTACGGCATTGTGCCCCCCACCTGGTCCCCCTCTCCGACGCCGTACTTCGAAACCCCCCTGGTGAGGCCCTCCATCCTGTTTGACCTGCTCACTTCAGTACACAGCACAGACACCACACACAGTGCACACACTACGCACTGCAAAATGCACACACCCTATCTCTGACCTTGTCCTTATCGGTTAATGCTGGTTCCTCAGCTTCTCTATAAAGCTGCTCTTCCTCTCTGACCCAGTGATGAGAAATTGATGCGCATAGAGGGAATCAGGGGGGCTGTGCAGTGAAGAGTCTCGGGGGGGTCTTTATACCATACACCTTCCCTCTTTCTTCCCCCTCTCCTCTCTCGGTTCCCCCCCCCCCCCCCCCGGGTTTTGTGACCTGCTGTGCCTGACCCAGCCCAATGAGCGTTCAGATTATGAGATCTGAGGGTCAGGGGGGAAGGACGGAGTGTATACTCCAGCTCTGCTCTGCATTTATATTCTTGCTCAGGGGCCCAGTCTTGTGGTTCTGAGCTGCCAGTGTCCTAGGGTGACACTCCCATGTTAATTATTTTTTTCTTCCTCTTCCTTCCATTTCTCCAGGCTCCTTTCCCCAACAGTGGCTTTGTGAATGGCTTCAGCTCCCCAGGGAGCTACAAGGGCAGCTCCAGTTCCCTGAACCTGGGTCGGCCCTTCAACAGGAACCGGTAAGTCCCAGAGGCAGGAAGGTTTTGGGGGGCAACAGCAGTGCTGTGTGTTGTGTACTGGGTGGGTTATGGTATAGAGCAGTATATATTGTTTAGAATACACTGGTCCTGGAGAGTGCCCCAGAGGCTCATGGGAGTAGCTCTCATAGATGCCTTTATTCTCTTCAAGAAAGGGACCGAAGAAAATATGACGACTGTAGTTCAGGGACACTACCACGACTGATAGGGAGACATTAACTGATCAGAAATGAGAAATTGATGCCAGATTGCAGAGTCTGCTCAAACAGCATGTACTGAGGTCATGTACTGAAAGGAGCACTAAGAATTCTTCTGCAAAACCTTCCCAGATAAACCAGCACTGTGCCCCACTTCCTGCTCTGTACCACACAAAACTGGACTACAAACCTCATTGAGTGAGGTTTCAGTGTGTACACAGATTTGTGTAGTGTATATTTAACAGTATTTCAATGATTGAATCACAATGTGTTCCTGTGTATATTATCACAAAGAATCATATCTAATCATAACTAAGAAATCACATTGATTTTAATTAAAGATATTGGCTTTATACAAATATATTTATAGAAAAAGAGATGCATTGATTTAAACATTTGTATACAGCACTTTTTACTTGATTTATATATTATATAAAGGGGACCAGATTAGCGACTGATTAATGACTTGATTGCTCCACCCCCCTCAAGAACAGCCTAGAGTAATTAAGGTGTGGCCAGGGCGCAGACCTGAAGTGGAGGGGGATAGGCCCCCAGTGGGGAAAGTCAGTGGACAACTCTCTGCCGTAGCTGTACACTGTGCCGTGACCAACAGTCACCCTGTGCTCTCCTGACTCAGCTTGTAACCCTTGCATGCTCTTTTTCTCTCGCTTTCTCTGTCATTACTGTCCCCACAGTGTCCCACTCTACTCAAGAAAGAATGTGATAAGTGCCTTCAGGTACAGGATTATATCTTCCTTTCTCATCAGAATCATCATCCCATGAACGTCTGCTCTGGGCCGAACGGCCTCTGTTCTCATTACATGTCATTTACTCACTGGCTGGTCTTGGCAGCTGTACTGGGATCTGTGTGTTAGGTACTATGACTGGAGTCAGTCTGGGCTGCTGATACTGATTGGACGTGCTAGCTGTCTATCAGTCTCTCTTCTTTTTCCCCTCTTCTCTCGCTGGTTGTGGTGCTTTTGCAGCAGTGCCCCAACCAGACAGTTCTCCCCAATGCTGCAGATGCATATTGTACTGCAGAAAACAAACTTACATACCCATCCACCTGTACACCAGGTCCCTGTACAGCAGTGTCCAGCTCCATCTGCACAGACTACCTCCTCCACCCCTCCAGCATGGATCACTGCCCCGTCTGTGAGCTTGTGCAGCCCAGCCGGCTGGCGTGGGGCTGCTAGGTGATGGCCACTCCTGTTCCCATGTCTTCTAAGGCCTGAATATCTTAAGTTGGTTTCAACCAGGACTAGAAAAGACATTGTAGCCAACAGTGTGACATACAGACTTCAATCTGTGATGGAAAATGTTTTATTGTTGTATCCTCTGATTAGGTTGGCTGGGCTGGACTCTTATCAGACTGGGAGATTTATTTATTCATGTATTTTTTTTTTTTTACCTCCTTTTTAATTTATGGTCTCCATCCTTTTTCTTCTCACCCTACTCTCCCTCTCCATCTTTGTTCTCCCTCTGCCTCTCCCTCTGTCCTGCTCTTATCTCTCCTCTCTGCTTTTCTTCCCCGCAGGAACCACGTGAAGCCTCATCCCCGGTCAGGCGAAGGTGCCCCCCCGTCTGTGCCCCCCCTGCCACTTGTGGAGGGCCTGTCAGGGCAGCGCAGCCCCCAGCCCCCCCGCACCGGCCCTGCCCTCACCCCTACTGACCTCAGTCCCAGCTTTGGCCTGAAGGACACCAACCTTCCGCCCACTGAGCTCAACGGAGACATCGGCATGGCCGGTCGTGGCAGGTGGGCCAGTGTGCTTTCTCTCGGTTGTTGAAAAAATAATTAAGTTTCTTTTAGAAGTCTCTTGGAGGAAAGGGGCGAGGTCAGGCATGAGGGGGGGTGTGACAGACTGATGCGCATGGAGGGAATCCAAGGCTCTGGGGCAATCGGCTGTGGGCATCCTTTACCTCTGTTCCTGTGTTCTTTTGTTCTCCTCCTCCCTCCTCTATCTACCCCCCACCCACCTGGAGCTGTGCGTCCCAGGGTGTGACCTGGCACAGTGAGCATTGATATCTGAGGGCCCAAGTTACATCTCTACCCTCTTAACACAATCTTAATGGATTAGACTATCACTCGTGGCTGTGTTGTAACCCTGCTCCTCGCTGTGTCTGTGTGCAGGAGGGGTGCCTACAGAGCGACGCGGCGGAGGAGAGAGGACGAGCGCAGCATGGTGAGACTGGACTGGCACTGTGGTTGGTGGGGGGTGTTGTTCCTGAGCTGCTGGTTTAGCTTGTTGCTGATTCCCTGGTAGAGATGTTTACTTCTTGGCTGAAGCCTCTGTCTGAGATGTCTCCTGTTCCATACAGACTTGTTCGAAATACATTGCATGGGGTTAAAAACGCATACTGAAAATGACATCAGTGCCATTCGTCTAAACTTTCTCTCTTCCCCCTCTACAGAGGCCACCCCCACTGACAGAGATCAAGGTGCAGCCCCCCAATTTTGAACTGGTCCCCTCCAACTTCCCCCCGCTGCCGGGCTCCCAGGTCAGCGCCCAAGGGGAGCCCACCCAGGAGCCACGGCTGGCTGATGTGGTCCGGGGCCTGGGCCGGGAGCGAGCCTGCGCACCACCCACCTCTGGCCCACGCAGTGTTGCGGCACCGCTGCCCCACGCCCAGGAGAGCAGACCCAACCAAAGCCTGGTCAGTCTCACTAGGGATTTGAAGAAGGGGGTGTGGCCTGATTTGGGGGAGGATGGACAGTAGGAGGAAGGGGACCCTCTCGGGAGCTCTGTTAGAACTGGAAGATGACAGTCCTGTAGCACTCCAGGGCCAATGCTGGGAAGCAGTGGCTCAGAGTAGCACCCCATGTTTGTCAGTGCAGGATTTGCAGGTGTGGTAGTATGCCCATGACTGGTGCTGACTGCTTTTCCTGTTATCCCCACCCCCTCACCCTCCTCTTTCTGCAGCACGAGCCCGGTAATGAACCCCCGGGTAGCTCCAGCTGTGTCCAGGAGGAGGCAGTGTCCAGCGCCAGCTCCACCCAGCCCGCAGTCAAATCGTCTAACTCCGCCCCCACACCCTGCGAGCCCCTGGCCTCCAGGTGAGCACAGATACAGACTAGCTGACAGGCAGGATGAGCTGCTGGGACCTGTATGTGTGAGCTTTATGTGCCTACCCCAGTGGAACTGCCTTCCTTATTGCTTCAGTTGATTTCTCTTTCTCTGCAGTGCCACTCAGCAGGAGAAGAAGCAGGAGAAGCCCGAAACCCCCAAAGACACACCAGTCTCCTCTGCCCCGCCTACAACGATGGTTCAGCCCTCCATGACCACCAAGCCCTCCCGAGCCACAGCCACCAACACCACCACTGCCACCGCTCCCCTTCTTTCAACCACCTTGACCCCTGCCCTGGTAAGACCGCTCTCGTAACATCCCCCACCAGCCAGATACAATCCAAAACTGTGGAAATGGCTAAAATTTGAACCTGACCTCTTGCCTCTCTGCCTCGCAGGAGCCCCGGAAGCTGAGCTATGCAGAAGTATGTCAACGGCCCCCGAAGGACCCCCCCCCGCCAGCCCCTACACAGCCCCTGAGAGAGCTGAGAGTGAACAAGGCTGACGATCCCACCGCTGCTGCCCCCACCCCTGCCCCCACTGCTGATAAGCAGAGCCCCCCACCAGAGAAATCTGCTGAAGGCAAGACATCGGAGGGACGCCCCCAACGGGACTCCCTGGGCCCCTACCGCAGCAATGGACCCCCCAGGACGGGTGGCACCGGGCTAAAACTGCGAGAACAGCAGCGGCGCCCCCCACTCACTCGCCGGCACTCCCCTCAGGGGGTGCCCCGGCGCAGCGGCAAAGAACAGAACATTCCACCGCGCTCGCCAAAGTAAAACGCACGGCAATGAGAGACATGAACAAACTAAATATGTTTAAAAAAATAAAATTACAAAAAACTTTCAAAAAAAATTAAAATTAAAACAGAATGGGGGGGAAATATCTATAGATAAATATATCTTCACCGCGGACTGGTGGCAGCACGAGACGGTGCTGTCAGACCTCTGAGGAACACACTGCAAGTGGGACACAGGTGGAGAGGAATTGAAATCAATGAATGAAACGGCTAATAAGAAATGGACAGAGCACAGGTAGGGGACTCGCCCGCCCAGCTCTGAGCTGTGCCGCAGGAGCACATTTAATTGGTCTCTGCACCATTCTTCACTGGCCCTGGAGAGGAATTGGAACAGTAGTTGAGATTTTTCTTCTATTTAATTTTTTTTGTGTAATTTTAGGTTTGGTTTGGTGGTGCTGGGCTGCGGGTGGGAGGGGTGGGGGTTGTAATCTGAGAACAGGAAGTTGGGCTGTTAGGAGTGCGTGCACTGGCAGGCTGACCGTTCATGTACAGAAGCGTCTATATATAACGCCCAGCGCTGGCAAGGGGGAGCATTCCACTATGAAATGGAAATCCCTTAAGCCAGTCGCTGCCTTTTTTCTTTTTTCTGCTGAACTTTGCTGTGCAAGTGGAGTGGGGGGGGGGGGGGGGATGAAGTGGGGCACAGACACTATATCAGGTGTAGCTCTTAAGGGGTGGGGGGAGGGTTGAAGACTGTGATTGTTGGGGCTGGAGTGGGATGGCTGTGCTGTTTGTCTGCTGGAGTTTCCAGCTGTACTCAGCTCTGTCCTGTGCAGCTCAAACTTTAAGTTGTTGATGTGTGTATCAAGTGAGGCGTTGGGGGGTGGTTGGGTGATTGGGTTGTTGGGGGGATCAGACAAAAGAATGGTTCTGACCACTTGAATAGTTTATATACACATACATTTTTTTTTCTTTAATAGAGAATTATGGATTTAAATTAGCAGTTTTGAAATGTGGGTTCATTGGTATCATAATAAGTTATAATTTGGCTAATTGTTTGAATGACGAGTGAACCCGAATAATCCCCCGCCCTCACAGGCTTAGTGCAGGGCTGCTACTGCTGCCCTCTAGTGGCACATTGACAGCACTGCTCTATAAACATGTGGTTCTGAGGCTCGGAGCCCAGAGCGGGCCAGAACTGGGCCCAACTGCATGAACCCAAACCCCCCCTAGCTTTTGTTTTTGTTAGCTTTTTTTGTGTGAGTGTGTTTGTGTGTCTGTCCATGTGTATTTGTCTGTGCACATGTGTATGTCTCTGTATCTGGGTGAGATTTACACCTATGTGGGAGGGGTTAAGAGAGCTAAATGGATGATTACGGTGTATAAGCAGACCCTGACCCCAGCACCATGCCCCTTCCTCCCTGATTAGGGGAAGAGTTTGGGACCAGGGCCTAATCACTTCATTTTTTTTTTTATTTTTTTTTATTATTGTTACTTTTTCTCCCTCAGTGATGCATGTTGTCCCGATGGCTCTCGGCTAGATTTAAGAAGTGCGCTTTGCAAGATTGTTTTTGTTTGTTTAGTTTTCAGTAAATAGTACCGCATTTCAATATGGTGCATGATCGAAAAATAAATAAATTGTGAAGGAGGCCAGAGACTCCCGGACTCCTTTTCCACCAAACTCGGATCTGTGCCGGCTAATACTGTGAGCTGCAGGGCCCTGGAGGTAGAAGACCCACCAGGTGCTGATAATTTTAAACTCTCCTGTGAGCTGATGTGCCCAGGCTGTGTGCTGTGCTGTGGAAATAGTATGTTGCCTCCTGCGGTGTGGCTTGTGCAAGAGCCCTGCCACTCAGTGCAACACCGCTGATGGGCGATGGTCAAAGGCTGTGCTCAAGTGAAGGGGACGGGGGGTGCTGTTCAGGTGCTGGTCTGAATGAATTTGTAAGTGGTCAGATTTCCCAAAACACCCTCCTATTAATTGAATGGCTGACTTTCCAGAGCTTGATCTGACCAAGACGGTCTCTGTCTGTTGGTGTGACTGTCAGGGGCAGTCAGGCAGGTGTCTCTGAGAGCAGGTGGCAGTTGGTTTACTGTAGCACAATATTTCCATTACCTGTGCATCATAGGGGTGCAGCTGTCAGCAGTGTACGAGTTTTCCAGGCAACACAGCTGAGCTGGCGGTGCTAGACTCCCAGGGTCTGGGCTGCAGGGATGGGCAGTTGCTATTATTACAGCTGGTCTGCATCATATCAATCAGGTGTTTTAAATATATGTATATATACATACATACATACACAAACATTCTCCAAAGGGACAGCAAACAGTGATTTTATATATACATACATATATAATTTTTTATGCCACTTAAGAAAAATGCAACTGTTTCAGGAGTTGAGTGAAACCAACAGCAGTTATTGGCCTCTGATTGTTTTATTCTGTTTTGTTTTGATCAGTTGCCTGGTCTGGCCCAGACTGTCAGTCAGAGTGCATGTTTAAGATGCCCTGCAAAACCTTCAACCTTAAAAGCAGGAGGAGTGAAGTCTTGCTGGTTTGCTATCAGATTGCTTTGTCATTTGTTCTGTTTTGTTTTGTGTGAATTGTGCTGCCAGTGAGATCTGTGTGATTGTCATGTCTGCGAGAGCTGAACTCAAATATCGCAGAAACGCACCATATCACAGTTCTGTTCTTATCAATATTACTACTACTTATTATTTTTATTAATGTATTTATTTTAATCAAGATATTCAGTGCATTTGTGGAATGCTAGTAGCCTGGTTGCTCCTGTGTGTTCCAATGTCTGAGGAGATGAGTAACTGGTGAAACATTTATACACTCACACCCACACACACTTAGACAAGTACACATGCACACTCACTTTCATATTCGCACATTCTCTTTCTCCGTCTCTCGCATACAATCAAACTCTCACACTTGCATTCACTCTCGTGCGCACACAAGCTACAGTGGTGTCTCTGAGGCCCAGAGTGTTCAGGACAGGATGGCTTTTTTTTTTTTCCCCCCCCCCCCCGCCCCCCACCCCCGCCCCCCACCTCTTCTTTGAGTAATGCCTAAAGAGCAGCTAGTGACCTTGTATAATGAATTTAAATGAAATGCACTAACTTGTTTAATCACAGAGAATTTTTTTTTTTTTTTTAATAAGTTAAAACAAAAAAACAGGCTTGCTGTATTTACATAGGATTTTATTTTATTGGATGAACTTTGTGTAGTGGGATTTGATGGGGTCAAGTGGGGTAGGGGATGGGATGGGGGTAACCTTGTCTTCTTAAAATCTGAATAAACATGATGCTTTAAATAAGGCCAAGGCCTATGCACTGTTTATTAATATTGTGCAGAACATGTTCCTGTTACAGTACTCATTTTTCAGTGTCTCAGTGCTGGGCTGCAGTGTGTTCAGTAGCTCATTGATGGAATGTATTATAGTTCTGGAACCCTGTCCCAAATTCTAGAACATAGCCTTATTTCAATCTCAGGCCTGATTCACTCTGAGCCCCAATTTCACTCTAGTTTTGAATGTTCTAACTGTGAGGGGGGGGGGTGTGTGAGAAGAGCAGTGTTACAACAAAAATACACACCAGGCAAGCAGAACAGATGCATCCTTTAGAATGCAGTGAGTTGTGTTGTACTTGTTCATTGTGTTACTTACAGTGTGTGGAAACTGTCAAAACTAAGTGAAGCATTGTACTTGATTAATAATAATTCTACCCTCATTCAAAGTGTTTAAGATTGTAAAAAAAAAAAAAAAAAAAAAAATGTATACAAGCTTGTGTTGATTGCCAAAGCATTGAATTTTGGCCTTTTATTTTACTTTTTGGAAGTGGGGGGGTGATTTTAGAGAACTGTAGAATTGATCTGTAAATAGTGGTTAGTTTTTTGGGGTTGGGGGTGGGGTGCGGGGATCGGAAATTAACTCCTTCTGCACAGATGGATGCTGTGTGTGTGTGTGTGTGTGTGTGTGTGTGATGCTGTAGGTTTGTATGATTCTGTTGTACAGAAAAGTTCACCAAATAAACCCGTCTGGCAGTGTACTAATCTCAAGGACTACAACCCGTGTCTCTGGCCCTTCCTGCTCTGGTGCAGCTTCACTCCCTCCTGTGTCTGTGTCATTCATTGTGTATCCATTGACAGTACCAGCCAGCCCCACGTCCTGGTTCTGTGAGGGCTGCAGTTCAGATGGTTTTCTGGCTCTGAGGACAGGTACAGCATGGTACTTAAATCTCTGACCCGGTGAGTATGTATATGTGTTAAACTGATCCTGTAGAGTTGGTAATGGGCTGAATTTAGGAGATCAAATCTCTGGTGAAGAAACAAATGACTGACCGATTGGCTGATATATTGACTGACTGCTTGCCCTCTGGTGTTTCGACTGTGAACTCCTGATTCAGTGTTTTCACAGGTTTGGGCCTTGCTGCCAGGCACCTGTGTTTCGGCTCATTGTTGTCATGGTTCTAGTTGCTTAGCGCAGTCGAAAACCCTGCCTGGGATGGAGCCTCTAGATGTTCTCAAGTGCACGACACAAACTTCTCTAATTATTGTGCAATGTGGGAGGGACTTCAAATACAAGTTATTGGATTGTGTATATTTCGGTGGCGTGCGAGTCGGAGAGGGTTCTGTTGAAGATACATTTGCGAGTGATTTCAGTTTTGGGAAATGTGTTGCAGGTAATAAATCACATGTGGGTTTGCCCTTCATGATGAGCTGCCTGCATTAATTGACTTAGAAAAACTAGATGGGTCTTGCCAACTGGCCGTCTCCGGAGCACTTCGTTATAGCTGAATAAACTATTTTGGTATTATTTAAGTTAAATTGGGCCATGAGTATTCCTTGTCCGCCTATCTATTGAGGGAGTAAATTTCTCCCTATCAGTACCATGTTGAAAACATGTTATGTTTTTTACCTGATATCATCCGAAATACCTGATGATGCCCGGACCATACTCTTTTCCCCTGTGTCTGTGGTTGAGACTAAAAGATTCTTGTTGGGGTCCTCAGGCACGATAAGAAAGAAAGTAAAGATGATACAGGGATCAGTAGGGCTGAGTTGAGGGGTCAGGGGTCAGAAGGTGGGGGGTTCTGGGATGCCAGAATCACCATTAAGGCCTCTTGATGTGTCGTTGGCCAGTCAACAAAATGCCAGGAATAGAAGGTGCCCACTTGGAGACCTCAGAGATGTACCCCACTGAGCTCAGTCTAGACAGTGGTCATGCTGATTCACTGGGGAGGCAAATCAGCACAGGGCAGGATATCTACATCCTCTTACATGTCTCTGTCTCGGTCTCTGCTATCTCCTCCTAGATGCACTTGCATCATCTCAGATCTGATCTCTTACTCCTCCTCTTTGCCCTCATCTGAGCTTTTGATTTCAATTCTCTTTAAACAGCTACACTCCCGTTCTCTGCACAAATAATCTAGGAGTGACCCTTGAACCTGCTCTTGTCCTAGTCCAAAAACATCTCCACTCTGCCACATACTTATGGGTTCTTATGGAAATGGTATAAACTGATACACAAGTGGAAAATAAAAATCCACTGATAGTCCATGTTTTAATATATTGGTTTTCAATGCTGTATATGTGTGGGTGAATTTGTGACCTTTAATATCTGCTTATCACATTCAGTCAAAAAAGGTTATTCTACCACCATAGTGCACTGACAGTACTGGTCTTACTAGAATGGTACATCTTGCAAAAACCAGCAGGTCTATATAGCAGGCCAAGACTAAATGTCACCGGCACTGCTATAATAAAGCATCATGGATTTTTTGGAGGTGGAGGTTTGGCCTTTAGCTATAAATAAAGGTTTCTTTGTATATTAACATGGATGACAAGTTTTTCTGTGCTGATTTTCATTATATATTGACAACCCATTTTAAATTCTGTGGTTACACTAAAGGGAACTCTAAAATGTGTTGTAACCACACACAATTGTAGGGGACAAACATTGTCTTAGTGGACAAAAATCTCTCCTGGTCTTTGGCTGCTATAGTGTACTTATTATTTTAACACCCCACCATTACAGAAAGGGTGTAATTCAGAGAACCATTTCTGCTGGAGTGCCGCAGCCCGTCAGTGATGTTGTCTGACATTGTCAAGGCGCAGGCTGGGCGCCCACAGCACAAACGGGACAGGCGCAGTAAAAGGGCAAGACTATATTTGGAGAGGCTTCGTGCTCGGCATGTTGAAGAATGATCGGCGTGTGGACAGAAGGAGTGGAGAGGGAGAGAGGGGTATTACCAAGTCAAACAGACAGTCTGGCCAACTCGCAGAACACAGCCTATTTCACAGTTCTCTTTTTGCAGGTCAGAAAAAAAATAAAAAATAAATATATATATATATATATATATATATATATTGTACTTTAAATGTATGTTATACATGCTATATCTAAATACATTTTAGAAGGATTTATATTACTTTGTTTAACTTGAAAATAGTTTCAATAACTTGAAATAGCACATTTAGCTTGAAGAAGAATCACAAGGTCTCGGGCGGATTATAAACATTAAAAAAAATATATCTTATGGCTGGAGGGTGGATGATACATCTGGTCGGATGGTAAAATAACACAAGAACAATCCACATTGTTGCTAAACTGGCTTTCATCAATCCGTCTGTGTGTGTTTATTGCCCCGCATTATATTAAACCCAGCTCGCCCGAGGTGAGTCACATTACAGGGCGGTAGTGTGTCAGAGAGACACGGTCTGTCCATCTGACGCTGACAGCTGCTCTCAATATGAACTTCAGATGCGGCGCTTCCGCGTTGGCTTGACGTACCGAGAGAGAGAGGAGGAGTAACTGTACAGTGACACAACCGGGCCGGGACTCGAGGTATGTTTGACAGACTGACAGGCACAGAAGAAAATATATTAATATTATGCATTCGTCGAAATAACTTCGAGACGCGTTGCAGATTGTTGTTGGTTTTGACAGACAGACAGGACAGTGCAGGAGAAATGCATTAAAACAGACCTGTCCGCTGGGTAAGTGTTGGATCACTGTCGCGGTTTACAATGTGTTCAGCGGTTGTAATTTTATTGCAAAGGTTGTTGTCGTCGTTTGTTTTTGAGCCGATGCAGTATCGCTTAGTTCGTCATTTAAATAACCGTCTATTTGAAGTTGTTGACATCATACAATGTAAATAACAAGTCACAGTTGATTTATGTCGGTTAAATTCAATTCAGTTCGGACTTGTGCAGTTTGTCGTCGCCATTCTGCAGTTGCTATCCCTCTCCCGTCAGTTTTATTAAAGTACTAAAATACATTTCCTAAGAAAAGGAAAAATATATATATATATATATATATATATATATATATATATATATATACATTATTGTCCAAGGCCGTAGTAGCTTCTGCAGCAAAACCCCGGTCTGTCCTAAAACACATTGCCTCGTAAGCAGGGCAGTCTTGCGGGGACACTCAGGAGGGGCACGCCGCCGCTCAGACGCAGCACTGTTGATGTTTAGATATGTCACCTGTTGCGTTACTGACAGGCACTCTCATTTTTTCGGCAGCAGTGTGAACATATGTAAAGCGCTGAAGAGTCATAGCGTGTTTGTCTCATGTTTTGCTGCCTATACTCTTCCTATAGGCCCGGGTTAAGAAACAAGATCATATCAGTGACTTTCTCCGAAGGGTGACGTTAACAGGATATTTGCATTTTTCTTAAAGGGGAGGTGCGCCATCAGGGATCGATGCCCGTTTTATGGCTGTTTATATTAGTGGTTCTTATTGGAAACACACACATACTCTGACTAGGCAGACACACACACACACACACACACACACACACACACACACACACACAACTATTAGCTATTACTATGAACATTAAAGTCTCATTCAGAGCTTCAGTGGTGAGGTATATAGCCCTTTCCCTGTGCACAGAGACTGCATTACTCAGTACCTATGAAATGGTTTGAAATCGTACAGGTGTAGGCTAACTGCCTGTATTGCAAGTAACATTGTAAAGAAAATATTTCCCTGTATCAGTCTGTCTGTCTGTCTGTCGGTCTGTCTGCATTTATTAATGGTTCTGTCTGTGGGTCAGTGTATTGCAGGTGCCTATCCTTGCTCAGTTTGTCTGTTGTATGCATTGGACCTGGGTGGGTGCCATGGTCCCCTCGTGCCCATGAGCTCCACTATGTGGTACATCATGCAGAGCATCCAGAGCAAGTACTCCCTGTCCGAGCGGCTGATCCGCACCATCGCCGCCATCCGCTCCTTCCCCCATGACAGTGTGGAGGACCTCATCCGCAGGGTACGCACGCCGCAGCCCAGCTCGCGCTCGCACTGGCACACTGAAACTGACACACCGACCCTGACACACTTCCCTTGGACACACTTATCTTTAATTACTTAATTGAAGCCTTCACTGGACAGTTAGCTTAAATAAAAATGAAAATAATCAATCCAGTTTCAGTGTCTAGCTGATGTTAAAACTCTACACCGCTCCTTAGGGACAGAAAGGGCTACAGTGCTTCAGGCCGCTGTGATGATCAGAGACTGAGGTGGTCTGCTTCTCATTCCTAGAACATTAAATCAATAAATTAATAAACAGATGCATCATAATCACTGCATGAGTCATGTAGCGCCTGCCCTCTACCTCTTTAGAGTAATCAGTTATGAAATGTAGTGTACAGTATAAGTGTATTTTATTTTTCATAATATTTTATGCATTTTTAAAATCTTCTCAATCCCTGTCAGGTCTTTTATCTTTATTTATTTTTTTAATATTAGATCATCAGTCTTCTCTGCCACTCATGCCCATCTGAGTAAATTGGTTAATAAATACATTTAAAATCCTGGTGATCCCTGTCATGACTTTTTTTTGTTTGTTAATTTTTTTTCTACACTTTTTATTAAATATTACATAAGTATTTTCTAGCACTACGGACTGTTTACGAAATAGTGCATCTACCACTGAGGTAGCCCCCTTGGATGCCCCCCCACAGCTACACTTGAACACCCAGAAACTGTGGCCACCATGCAGCTGCCACTGATTATTACAATTAGTTTAATTCTAGGGAAATTGAGGCAAACAACAAACATATTGTATGTGCATGGTTCTTGAATTAATAACCAATAAATGCATCTGTAACACCCCTCTGTGAGTCTGTGAAGCCATGTCCTCAGAGTCCAGGTGGAAAGCCTGGTCAGTTTCTCCTCAAGGCAGTCAGAAACACTGGCTGTACACAGCAGCCGACCTGCTCTGGGGTCATCTCGGGGCGTGGACTCGAGAGTAATAATGAGTTACTGTGTTCTCTCTTCCCTCTTCTCTTCTCTCCCTCCTTTGGTCCCCCTCCCTCTTTCCTTCAGGGAGCTGATATCAATGGTATGCATGGTACTCTGAAGCCACTGCACTGTGCCTGTATGGTGGCTGATGCCGACTGTGTGGAGTTGCTGCTGGAGAAGGGAGCTGAGGTATGAGCGGCCTGCTGCAAGCTGGTCCCCCTGTCCCCTGTCCTGCCCCACTTCCTTCTCCCTCTCCTTCGCTGCCTTCTCTCCTGTCCACTCCCCCCCACCACACTCAACCTTCCCTATATATAGAAAACTTCTGTTTCTATTTCACTTTTTCTTAAATCCCCTTTTTCACTCTGTTTAAAACCCCTCTCTCACTCTCTCTCCCAGGTGAACTCCCTGGATGGCTACAACCGCACCGCGCTGCACTATGCAGCGGAGAAGGACGACAGCTGTGTGGAGGTGCTGCTGGAGTATGGTGCCGACCCCGACGCACTGGATGGCAACAAGGACACACCGCTGCACTGGGCTGCCTTCAAGGACAACGCCGACTGCGTGCGTGCGCTGCTGGAGAGCGGGGCACAGGCCAATGCGCGTGACTACAATGAGGACACGCCGCTGAGCTGGGCCGCCATGAAGGGCAACCTGGAGAGTGTGCGCACGCTGCTGGACTATGGCGCCCGCGTGCACGTCACCAACCTGCGTGGCCAGACTCCCATCTCGCGGCTCGCGGCCTTGTTGGCACGGGGGCTGGGCACTGACCAGGAGGAGGCCTGCCTGGAGCTGCTGCACCGGGCGGCCGGGAGTTTTGAGCTGCGGCGGGATGGCTGTTTTCCTCGAGAAGTGACCCGCGACCCCCAGCTGTGCGCCCGGCTGGCCGAGATGTGTGCCCGGCCCCCTAACCTGGCCGCCCTCGCCCGCTGCACCGTGCGGGCCAGCCTGGGGGAGCGCCACCTGCCCTCCGCCGTCACTCAGCTGCCCCTGCCCTCTGCCCTGCAGGAGTATGTGCTACTGAGGGACTGATGGGGATTGGGGGGTGAGGTTGATGGGTGAGCAGGGGAGAGATGAGGAGGGAGAGTTGGAGAGAGAGGAGCAGAGGGGCGAGTGGGAGAGAGAGAGGAGGATGCACAGCTGCAGCAGGAAGATGCTGAGGTCACGCATGGGAGCTACATGGACAGCTACATTAAAGCTGAGACATCACACGTGCTTGTACTGAACCATACATATCTTTATACATACACACAGTATATACAGTACATACATACATACATACACACAGTACATGCGGGCAGAAGTGCAGTCTGCCGGCAAAGTATGTCATACAGTGTATTAAAAGAAAAAATAGATATAATTGCGAATGTTCAGCAGTGTGGATGAGTGCTTAAAATAAGAGTTCCAGTGTCTCTGCTGTACCTGACAAGGACATGGTCAGCCACCTGTGTGCTGACTGTGTGACGGACTTGCTGCAGACGTGGACGCCCCTATTCACCTGTGTGTCTGAAGAATCTGAAACAGAACAGAACTGCACAGCTTCTCATCTGCTTAGTCAGAGTATGTGTGAGAGTGTGTGTCAGTCAGTGATTGATTGATTCAGTGAGGAGTCACGCTTTTTCTGCTGCTTGTTTTATCAGTTGTTCAGTTGTAGGGGTGGCTTTGAGTACTTAATTACAATTACTTGAACATTAATGTACTGCTTGACTACTTAACAATTATACATTGTATCACTTGAATATAGCTTATTGTCATTTTAAATTATTCAGTCATACAACATAAATGCGTTTACACTCTTATGAGACGCTTAAACGGGTGTTTCCACTGGCTAATTGGGTCTGGAGGCGTGAGCTTGACTTGCAGACAGACAGGGAAGAGATCAGATACATTGTGTCGGAAGATATAATCTCAAGTGCGTGTGCGATCACGAAGAAATTACAGTTTTATTAGCAGCATGGAGTGAAAAACACGTACAGAGACAATGACTGCTCACAGTTAATATCCGAGTGCATTAAAAACTTGGATTTCACAGGACCGGTGCAATGCCGTGACTAGTTACAAATAAACTGAAGGATAATAATCGGATTGATAGCAGCCGATATTGTTAATATTTTATGAACAACTGGACGGTGTTTCGGGCTGTGTTTTGTGAATGGTGTGCAGGTCTGTTGTGCAACAGCCCCGCAGAGACAGTCAGAATGAAGGCGATCACGATTAAGTTAACGTGCCCATTTACAAGTTAAATGCATGACTAAATAAATACTGCAGATCTGGGTTTCCCTTTAAAACATTAAGGACTGGATAAATAAATGCGTCCATAATCGCCATGACTGAAACGTGCACACTTTAGTTCAATTAACCTGCTATATTGTAGCTGCTGTTACTGTATTATTAATCGTGAAACGTGTGTATTTTGTTTCAGCTGTAACTTGCCCTGGTTAAGGACGTCTGATAAGTAAATTATAAATTATACGGCAAAAAGTATTGTTTGCAGTTATAAATCTGTAGTAAGAGTAGTAAGTTAAGGGAGTCAAGTTGCGCCATTTAAAATATCTATTAACACACATCTGATGATGATTACAATAATAATAATAAATAGCAAATATGTATTTTATTGTTGCACATGGAAACATATTGTTATTGTGCAACGTGCTTGTCTGAATATAATGTTGTCTACACGTTTAGCTCTTCCTGATATCTCTGAACAGAAACGTGTATTTATTACGCTGCCTCCAATCATGTAAAGCAGAAAGAATAAAATAGACACACAAGTCCTCTCCACATCAGGCACTATCGCTCGTAGTGTTGATCTCTGTCTCTGTTTTTAAAACGAAACGCAAACCAAACCCACAGTCGCTGCTCCTTCCTCAACAGGGGACGGACTTCTACCTGGTTTTACAAAAAGCTGGACGCGTCCGGCACGACACGGACCCATGAGCCAGTGGAACCGCGGCATTAATGTGCATAGCATACCGTATTTAATAGAAATACACATTGACGGGATTTAATCTTAGACTGCGAACCAAACCAAATATAGGTTTATAAATGTAAACATAGAAACAAAAATAATTGAGAATGTAACTTCAATAGTACTGAAGTAAATTCAGATGCAATGGCATCTCACAAAGGAGCAAAGTGAAGTAACATCTGGAAATACGGTGAGAAAACAAACGAAACTATATTGTTGTCAGTAAAGCAATACGTCTGATCGGCCCATTGTAAAACGACTAAGTCAATGCTTCACCATTTAAAGCATACTGACATTATCACAGGAATAAGATTGTTTTTAAATCATTTAACAATTGAAGTGGACTTTCAGAAAACAAAATGGTCAGATATTGAATGATTTCTGACTTGTGCAGTTCTGTGGACAGTCGTTTTAGTGCTTTGGTGGATTAAAGCATCACACAAGGCAGTTTAAGAGTATTTGTATTTATTGTAGTGTTTTCACAAAGGACATGTATTTAGATGTATTTAAACAGAAATACAGTGTCTTTGTAACAGTGTCTATACTGCAATTTGCTGCATTAGTTACATTTTGCATAAGTTGACTGATTCCTAATGTGTCCAATTAGTATTGACATGTGTTCACGTCTTGTACTCAGGGGGAGGGGGGAGTAGCTAACCACTGAAATGCGATGTGTGTGACTGTGCATGGTACTGAAGCCGTGGTATTGGCAAGCGTGTAATGTGTATGATTTACAGTCTTCTTCTTTTTTTTTTTAAATGCACCCAGCGTGTTAAAGCATCATTATCACTGTAGTACAGTGCTGGGTGGTGTACTCTTTTTGAACGCTAGAGTACTGGAGCACTAAATGACTCGAAATTCCCATCCCTAGCAGTTAGTTGGGCCATACACTGAGGTCGCATCAGCAGTGAGGTAGAGGATGAGAAAGATGGTCATAATAATAATAATGACAGCAGCGGCGCTGACATCCTTTCTGGGTTTCAATCCCGCATAGCAGTCTGCACACTCACAGGCCCGTATGTCTGATTGTAAAAACACACAACCAGGAAAGGAAAAAAGCAGGGCTGCAGTCTCCACAGCAAAGGAGAGATTGATACTGCCACCTAGTGGCAAATGGTGGTATAAAATCCCGTAAAATTGAAATGATCTCCAGAGGGGCTGCATGCAGAATAAAGGAGGAGGACTGAATTGTGTAGAAGTGACACTCCAGGGCCTGTTCCAAGGACCCACAACTCCCCCCTTGGGCCACACACCAATTAACTCACTAATTGATTAATTTAACTAATTAAGAGTGCAGAGTCCAGTGGAAAGCAGAAAGCCCAGGGCATGTGAGCGAAGAGGTCTGCTGTGGATTTGCACTGGACTCAGCCAATCAGAAGGGCTTTAATTCGGCCCATAGTGTGTGTGGGTGTGTGTGTGACTGTAATACAGCTCACACTGCCTCCATTAATAAGCCATAGTTTGTGCACAATGAGAGGAATTAAGTTAAAAATAACAAAAAAAGTTTTGTACTGAACAAACATCCTCACTGTTGTGGTGTGTGTGTGTGTGTGCTTTCTTTCAATGTTGTTTTTAATTTGTATTCTACTGTATGACTACCTGTTCCAGACCCTGTGAGACTGGACTGCACATATTGGCTTCATGCACTGACACCGTTGAGCAGGACTGCACGCTCTCCCCCTCACAGAACATGTTAAAATCAGAGAAAATAACTTTGTTTTTTGCCATAGCGTGTAGCTGTAGCTCGCCATATTGTCATTGCAGCTTCTACGATACCACATAAGTTCACGTTTTTAAAAATAAATACATTGTATTGTTCTTTTGGTCTCTAAGATGATTTGCAAATGATTATAACCCAACGGGAAATGAAAAGGTTTAACTTACAGGGCAATTATTATTAGGAGTAGTATTAGTATTACTTTGATAGTATTATTATTAGTATTACTGTTAATGTAGTTCTTTCTTATCCAGATCTTTTTTGCCTGGGTGGGGGGACTCGTGTTGTTGTAGTACTATCTGCTTGCCAACAGGTGTCACAGTGAAATTATTCCCTATTTTAACTTGGGCTCAGAGACAGACAGCAATGAGTGTGTATGTATCTGTTTGTGTGTGTCTCTGTGTGGGTGGGTGTGTGTGTGTTTGACTATGTTTGTATTTGCATCTTGCATGTGTGTTTGTACAATGCAGCTTTACCCAGTTCCGCCCCCATCCTGGTCCGGACCTCTCACCTCCAGAGAGAGTGCAAATTTGGTTTGCGATGTGTTGATGTTGAAATCAGCTCAGGTTTGGAAGGCTTCAGAGTTAAATTAACCTTTGTAGGTTCAATCAGAAGTGGTTCAATTTTGCAACTTACAGTCTTAACAGGTCTGGAAGTGAGCTTGAGAAGTTGCAGATTTTGAGGAAAACATTAGCCCTCAAAGCTGTTTTACAAGCAGAGAAGAATATCCAAGGGAAGGCCTAACCAACCTAACAAATGACTCCCATTGAGGGTCCCTGCCCGAGAGGCCCACAGTGCGCCGCCTAGGCTTTCTTTGGAGCTGAAGCAACATCTCTTGTTTGTTCCTTGATGTTAAATATGCAGTGCAGGTCTGTGTGACTGGTGCGGGATATGCCAGGGAGAGGAGCGAAGGAACTGGGGTCTCTGAGGAAGGAAACAGCCTGGAACATTAGCAATGTCCTGCTTCCCATAGTCCCCCCACCATCACACACACACACACACAGTTTCAGTCTTCCACTCTTCTAGGTCTTCTTTTTTTCTTTCTTTCTCCATCTTTCATCTTGTTTGCATGTCCCTTATCATTTCAACAACAACAAAACATGTTTTAATTGTGTGTTATTAGAATTGCAATTTCTTGGGAATTCTTGGCAATCTAGCAGCCTTGTGCATTTGATTTCAATTAGCCACTCCACCGGGTCTGTACACTGACAGTAAAAATGTAATGGTTTCCTTCACAATAGCCTTACTGCTCTCTCTCTCCCTCTCTTCCCTCTCTCTCTCTCTCTCTCTGTCTCTCTCACACACACACACAGCAGACCTCACTGCTTGTTGTTTGGAGGCCTGCCAGCGGTTATGCAAGCTCCCAGGGACTACATACAATATTAAAGACACAGCTTCCGTATTCAAAGGCACAGGATACAGATCTGGAGGAGAGAGAAAAAAAGGCAACAAAGTAATCCCTCTCTCTGCCAGTCTTATGCCTGTTAATAAAGAGCGGATGTGTGACTGGAGCCTGGAGAGATGGGGGGGGGGTTATGGGGTGGAGGGAAGGAGGGCTGAACTATGGGATCTACAGCTATACTGTACTGTATTAGACTATCCCATATTGTACTGTACTACACTGTTCTGTCCTGTACTGTAGTATACAGAGCTTTAAAGCCTGCAAGACTCTCAACAGAAAATCTCTGGACAAATGTTTCAGCATAAGCCATTTTTTCTGTATTTTTAAGAACCCCAGCTTATTAATGAAACACTTTACTGTCACAAAACGGGAATCTGGTATGTGATCAATACAATTACAATGTATTAGTTTTATGAGGATGGTGATAATAATGTGAATAGTAATTATTATTGTTATTGAGAAATTGCTGCCCCACCTCCCTCCACCCTCGAGATCTCGTCGCGAGGTGTGAGGACAGGGGGAGGCGGAGACGGCTTCTCGCGAGGTTTGGGCCGGAGGAGAGTGTCGGATTCCCAGAGAGAGGGAGAGAGAGAGAGGGGCGCTGGGGTGAGTTTGTAAACATTCCGCTAGTGTCCCGACTCAGCCCGGGTTTAACCCCGGCCGACAGTGGGCGAGCGGAGGCGTCGCCAGGCGGGTGTTGTGAGTGAGTGTGTCTAGTGAGGGAAAGACGGCCAGCGGACCGGCGGCGTGGTGTGTATGTGTTTTTTTCACTCTTCCCCCCCGACCCCCCTGCTCTCCTTCCCCCTCCTTCTCCTTCTTGTGCCCGAGCAGCGCTGTTTGTGTCAGTGGTTGTGGAGTCGGGGCTCGGGCTGTGTGTGCCTGCTGGCGGGGCCCTGGCGGCCCGGTGGGGGAGCCGTCGGGCGGAGGTGCTGGCTGTTACGCGTCCCTCTAGCTACTTTTCACGCTCTGTGTGCGCGAGAGGCCTGTTCGCTGGACTGGAGGAAAGGGGAAATTCCAACCATTGAGGGGCACCGGCGGCGGCCAATCAGTCGCGGCTGTCAGGCTCTGTTGACAGCAGAGCGACCAATAGCAGGGCAGGGCCTTATTGAGTGACTGGGGTATGACCAATGGAGGTGACCATGGGGCAGGGACTTGCGGGAAAGGGCAGGGTCAAGCTAGTCTATGCTTGTTTCTCGTAGGGGGCACCGCACTGATCGTTACTGTACGATTCGGTGTCATTTATATTCTTTTTTTTTTTTTTTTTTTTTTAATCAAAATAATCACGTGTGAAATACAAAAAACTTGTTATGGTAGATTCAGGATCGCTTTCCATAAAGGACAGAGAAGTAAGTTGTTTGGTTTCTTCTCCTTTCTGGTACAAACTTGTGTAGTAGGGAATGCAGGAGGGCTGCAGGGCGCATCGACTTGGGCTCCACATTTACTGAAGTACTTTGTACAGAAACAATAAAATAAGTTTTAACGATACGAAAGGAGGGAGTATGGCCGCAGTAATCGTGTTTAAGTATATTCCCGGGCTCAAAAACAGCTGTATCTCAAGTCAACAAGGCATTTCACAGAGACATCCAGCGAAAGGCCTCGGATATATTAAACGACAGTTTTCTTAAATCTCATAAAATCTACATGAATTATGTTGCCTTATTCATTGTCATGTTTACAAATCAGTACCCTTTCTCGTTTTGTGTGCTTTAAAAACACTTTGTACATTTTTCCGGGGGGGGGGCTGTATTGAGTAGGGCTGAGATTAATAGACAAATCTTGCTGTTCAGTTCCTGCTGTTAGGGTTTCGATGGTTTGAAATCACGCCTGGTGTAGTTGTGGGTTCTGGGTGTAGTTTTTGCAGGGCTTTCTGGAAGTGGGGGGCAGGCAGCACTGTCCCTCTGATCTGTGTGGACCCCCTGTGTGGAGCAGGTACAGCCCCAGCAATACCAGCTCTGTGACTTTTGACGTATCTGTCTTTCTCTTCATCCGTGTGCTTGTCTCTTCCCACACATAATACAATACAAGCAACAAGAGCTTTGCCTATCTCTGCCTTTTACACCTGTCTGTCTTTTTATCTGTCTGTTAATCTCCTTGTTACACTACAAGTAAAGAGAGCTTACTTTATCTATTATATTATCTATCTGTCTCTACATAAATCTGTCTCTCTTTATGCTCGTTTATCTGTTTTTCTGTCTCTCTGTCATTCAGTATAATCTGTCTGCCTGTCCTGCCAAGCATTAGAATCTCCTGTCAGTCAGTGCTCTATAAGCTGCTTCACAACCTGTCTGGTGGTGCTTGGTGCAGTAGTTCTGTGCTTTGCTTTTGTATATTTTTTGGTGTGCGTCAGTGTTGTGGAAGAATGCATGAATCAGTCCATCCTTTCACTGTACCACCTCTCGTGTCATGCAGCCCCAATTGACACAGTCACAGTATACCATGAGACCTGGGCTCGAGGTCTCCAGCTATTTACAAAAACATAACATAAAATAAAATAAAAAGTATAGTTGTGTGGAGTGCAGTTCACACATAAATCACACTGAAATCACACAAACGGGCGGTAAGTGATTGAATGCCAAGACAAATCTCTCTTTCTGTATATGTGTGAGTATTTAAATAAATAAGCCATCTTCAGAGTACTGTTAAGACTCCTACCCAGAGGCAAACCATAGCATGATCTGGGACAGGCAATAGTGAAGTGTCCAGTCTCAGGCAGGGCACAGGCTGGCTGAGACTGACTTGCCTGGTGGTTCTGTTTCTTGAGCAGATCAGATCCCCACGGCTCCCAGTCTGATCATAGATGAGCTGCCTGCTTTCAGACCTCACTGTAGCAGCCAGTCGGGTGGTCAGGTGGTCGGTTGGTCGGCCCTTGTGTAGTTGACCCAAAGCAGTCTTTCTGCATGCTTGTGGGAGAGACACCTGGAGTTGTGCCTGCGAACACTGCTTGTTACCAGCACAGAAACACAACCAACAGTTTGCATATGTAGAGTTGTTGCAGTGGGGGGGGTTCACCCCTAATTCAAATTAAAAGCTCTGACACCTGCCACCGCCCCTGAACAGACAGTGCAGTACACTGTGAGGTGTGAATACACTGAGGACAACCTTTCTCTTTATTCACACCTCACACACACGTATGTATATATTGTTTTTTTTACTATAACACTGCTTGTGTGGGCCAGGTATTGCTGTCGAAGCAGGCACCCAGTAGTGTAAGAGCACAGCCTCCCTTAGTCTAGCTGTGCAGATCAGCCCCAGCAGTGAAATTACACACCTCCAGTCACCGCGACTGTCGACTCTCCCCCCCTGGGGCTCACGGATCCGCCTGCCTGCTTGGCGACGGTGCACCGCCCTGGCAACACTCTTCCATGATCATGCCTCGCTCTTAGAATTGCTACGAGGGCTGCCCTCAGCAGAGAGGGGGGCTGGCGGAGACATCAGAAATGGACACACAGACACAGAGACGCATACGTGTCTTATTGCATCATAGACGCACTGCTCTCGCTTTACTAGAGAACACGATGCTCAGAATATTGTTCTGGGTTAAAATAACCCTGATATATTAAAAAACATAATGGAGTTCCATATCTAACTAAATAAATACATTAACAAAATGTCATCAAACAAACAAACCTGATCTCTGCTTATGGCCTGTACTCGATGCTGGCTAAGGGTAGAGGATATGCAGCTGGCCGCTCTGTATGAGCTACAGTCTCTCTGTGCTGTTGGCTGTAAATGCCCGAACGGAAGGGAGTTACTGACCTGCTCTCTGTAACAGGACTTGGTCCCAGGTGGTTTTGGCACTGGGACCAATTTGCATGGGTGACCCCAACCTCCCATCCCCCTGCCAGCCCAGCCACGATCACATCTTCTTTAGTTCACTTTCTCCACAGAGCTACCCCACACTGCAACCAGCTGACATTGAATATTATCAGAGACCCAGAATTAGAATTGGATCTTAACAAAAATAATTAACTTCAACATCACTGAGTTACTGCACACACTGCAGCCCTGTACTGAGACACTGAACCGTCAAACACACTGCATCACTGAGACACTGAGCTACTGAACACACTGTAACAGCCCAGCACTGTGACACTGAGCTATGGAACATGCTGCATCACTGAGACACTGAGCTACTGAACACACTTGCTTTTCTGAGCTACTGAGCACACTGCAGTCCAGCACGGAGACACTGAGGTACTAAATACCTTTTTTATGTTTTTTAAAAAAAAAAATCCCTTCCCTGCCTTCCTGCCTGCCTGCTTGTAGGCCGCAGAGCTCCCTCGCGCTCATTCCTGTCGGCAGCAGGATCTATTAATACAGACTGTTTAGTCAGTCTCCTAGCAGTCGTTTTCAAACACTGCGAGGCAGCAGTGGTGCTGGGCTGTAAAGATACACCTGCTGACTAGGAGAAATACAAGTTTACAGGACAGGAGTTTGGAATTACATTTTTGTGTGTTTACATTTAGTTTAGGGGGAGAGAGGGTCTGTGCTCTCTGCTTGCAGGTACTGGGGTGGCGGTATTCCTAAGTGTAGGTACTGGGGTGGTCAGCGTTGGTGAGTGGATGGAGCAGATTGTTGTGGAGGATCTGCAGGGCCCTTTAGGGTGAGTTTTAGGAAATCTGCAGAACCTTGTTTGAAAGACTTGTTTAAAATTGTGGCAGACTGGTAGTAGGTTATTTGAAACCTATATTGCCTGCATATCACATCATCAGTGATGAAGTGTCCAAGAACATGGCAGGAGACGAGGCTCCAGTGTTGTGGGGCTCTTTACCAGCTGGCCTCTCTGGTGTTGTTTGGGTTGAAGGTGCAGAAAATATATCATATATACATAGATTGTTAGGTGTATGTGCACTGTACAGCTGTCTGTGCTCAAACATTGATCATGAATTGTCCCATGTCTGCCCTGGGCCTCCACACCGGAATTGACTGCTGAGGAAGGCTGGAGGGCATCAGGTTGCTCTTCAGTGGCTCGCCCTTTTTTTCCAATTCTTCAGTTTGTGAATTTCTCTCTTGCTACATTCACAGTGACTTCCAAACCCACATCCAGTGATGTAGGCCCCTATGAAATACGTTTTATCATTTTGAAATTTCTGATTTCATTTTTCCCTGATTTTAAGATTTTATGTTTTTAAAAGGCCAGGGGTTGGGTGTGAGAGAGAACGAGAGATGGACAGATGGACTTAATTTCCCAAAATTATTTAAAATGCCCTCGAGACAGCTTGACATTTTCATAACAACAGACTAGCAGCATCGTCGGTGCTAAGCCCGTTGCTGGGAATGACGTTCCACTGACATAACATACTCTGCGCAACTACACTGACTTCTGCAAATCCCCCTGAATTCCGCGATTTTTCCGCAATTCGAATTAGATAGGGCCCTGGTGATGTTCCAGGTTCCAAGTTGTTTGTTTTAGTCATTGTTTGTGAGTGTGTGTGATCTCTAGGCCAGTAATTTCCATCCTATGTCCTGCAGAGCTCCAGTCTGTTAGGTTTATTGGGTGTCTTTAAATATCAGTGTATAAATATCACTTAACCTTGGCTAATAACCAGGAACTGCTTCAGTCATGTAATTGAGAACTTGCTTCCAGTGAAACCAAAAGACGCTGTACTGTACTGTCTCCAGGACCAGGGCTAGAAACCCCTGTTTAATGCATGTTCTTAGCGTGTTGTTGCTGTGGTGCTCTGCCCACTGCCCCTTGCATTATTCTATGTCTTGCGTAACAACAGCTGATGTCATGGAGCTGGGCTGCTCAGCTGGGGAGGGCCATAAAACATTAATGCCCTCCACCCCTTCTGATACAAATGTAATGACTCTTCAAAAATTAAAAAATTCCTGTGCTTTTCCTGATGGTGTCCTGAGTGTGGGAGAAGAGCAGTGTGCTGTGGAGAGGGGGAAGCTCTGTTAAATCACCTGTGATGCTGAGCCAGGCTTTTTTAAGGATCCGGTGGTGTGGCGTTACAGCTCAACACACAGCACACCTCGCCTCGCTCCACCAGGCACTGTGCGTTTAACTCACGGGGAGCCCGTCCTGAGGAATAGGCACCATCACAGCCTGCACCATAGAATAATCTAAAACTGAAATCTGGAGTATTGTAAAAATGGGACATATTCTGTGCCCAACCCCAACAACCCCCCCCCCTCTCCCCTTCCCTCCCCTCCCCTCCACAGTCCTTTAATTAGCATGGAGGAAGAACATGGCATGTTGGTATTCTGATGTCTAATTGCAAACTATTGTGTATAAACTCTCACTGCCGCTGTGTTGTGAGTCACTGGGTGGGAGCAAGGCAGTGTGGGGTACTGGTGGAGTAATGGTAATGGTCCAGGGGATTGGGAGAGTGAGCAAATGAGTTAGTGTGTGTGTGTGTGTGTGTGTGAGAGAGAGAGAGAGAGAGAGGGGCAGACAGACAGATAGACAGACAGGGTTTGCTAATTGCTAGAGCTGAAAGAGAAAAGGAGGCAGGGTGGGCTAGTTTATAGAGGTCTGAGACTTAAAGACAGATTGGGGGAGAAGAAGTGCTAACTGTTAGTTGAGGGGCAGAGAGGGAGGCAATGGTGTGGGCCAGGGGACTGGCAGCCTGTGACGGAGTAGACCTGTCCATTGAGCTGTTAAGGATCTCGGCACTGATCCTGTCAGCGAGCAGCAGCAGGCACTGATTGGCTGACGAGGGTGTGTGGCAGTAGGGAGGTATCACCACGGAGACCCCTCCAGCAGCTCTGTCTTACTGCCTTCTTTATTTTTAAACACAGTGCGTGCGTTCTTATACAAAGAATACAACTTCAGGCATCTCTACTTCGTGGGCAGCAGTATTGTATTTTAGGTTTCTTTTTTGGTATAAAAGTTTTTAGTTTGTTTTAATAAAATACATCAAAAACAGCAGAAGCAACATGTTCTCCTCTTCTCACTCTATATCACAGTTACATTGCAAGCTGTTTGCAAAAATGGGGGACGACCGACCTTTCGTGTGCAACGCCCCAGGTTGTGGGCAGGTAAGTCTGATTCTTTTATTTGTTTATGTGTTGATTGATTTATAACTTTGAACAAAACAGCTACAGTCCCAACTCTGCAGCCCAACCTGGTATTTTCATGTCAAGGTTTACCTCCAGTCTCCCATGTGCCGGAGTCTTACGGGTCCTGCTGGTTGTGCTGGTTCCTGTGAGCCCAGCCCTCAGTGGTGACCTGTATCCCTGCACTGCACTGCTGGTCAGCTCAACTCCTGCAGGGCCCCAGGGCCTCAGGCCTCCAGTGAGAGCAGAGCAGAGCAGCTGGTCTTCGCTGGCTGAGTCTGTAAATTGGGCTCTTACTGAGGCTGTCTGTAAGCTGTGGCTGTGCAGGAGCCGAGCTGGAGCACACTGGGGAAAAACTGGAAAATGGACAGCGTGGGGTGTGTTGCTCTTGGATGCATTTCCCTATCCAATCTTTTGTTAAAACAATTTTATCATGTATGTATGTGTTATACACATTCATGTATGAAGTTTATTACGCTCTCAGGTCTCTGTGAGCAGCAGTGTAGTGTGAGGTCTCCTGTCGATGTAGCAGGGCTTCAACAGGGCTGCAGTAAAGGTCAGCTGAGATTGGCCTGATACCACCTGCAGTCTGTGCACAGTGGTGGGCAAGTTGTGGTTTGTTGCTGCTGCTTTTTCTCCCCAAGCACATACTCTTGGAACTGTCTGTAACATGTTTACAGTGACGGCTGTTGAGTGGTAATCTCCCCTGGGCAGCCAGGGTCACCGTTCGGCCTGGCCTGCAGAGAGTGAGAGATGTGTGGCGAGGGTGGTCCTTCACCCTTACTGCCAGGGTGTGTATGTGTGTCTTGTGGCTGCCTCCCAGTACTCCCCAAAAGCAAAACATTTTCAGGAATGGGGAGAGAAACAAACAAACATGAAAGGTTTCCTGTGTAAATTAAAGTAAATCAATGTGTGTGTATATATATATATATATATATAAATTCTATATACAAAGTTCAGTGACATGCTGTCATTGCTCATGTTTGTGCCTCAGTGCTGTGACCTAGGGCAGCCCCTCTGTCTCACTTTCCCAGAATCTCTGCTCGTGCTCATGTCAGATCCAGCACAGAGCATGGGAGACATGGGGCAGTTAGCTGGACACACATTCAGATGCATACTCTCTCTCACACGCACACACACACCAGTTTCATCCAGTTTATGTTCAATGTGAGCTCCGTGCCTCGTCATAAGCAATGATGTGGCAAAATGTAATTTTAAAAAATATATTATTTTCACTCCCTTTTTGTGCAAGTGTGTTAGCTTGTGTGTATTTCTGAGTGTGTCTGCGTATGTATGTATGCAAATACACCCAAAAAAAGCTCTCGGGCATGAAATATTCAGCAGAGCTACTGTTGCTACTCAAGAGCAGAACAAAACCTGGAATGGCTTCGGAGTGCTGGGTGATTTCCATCTACACACACTCACACTCACTCTCTAACACACACACTCACTCTCACTCTCTAACACACACACACACACACACACATACACTAACTCACTCTCACTCTCTAACACACACACATTCTCTCACTCTCACTCTTAACACATGCACACACGCTCTCTCTAACACACGCACTCACTCTCACTCTCTAACACACACACCAGTTGCTTAGTAAAGTGCTGCCTTCAGTAAACATTGGCTTCAGGGAACATTATGTGGTCTAAGTTTAGGTATCAACTGTTCTCTCGTTCCCAGCAATGCTGTGGTTGTGTCTGCATTGTGACGGAGGAAAGCAGGATTTGCCACTAACCCCCCCCCCGAGTGGCTGCCTCTCGGTGGCAGCTGGCCTGCCTGTCTTTAAGTGCAAAACTTTGTTGGCGCAACAGAAAAGCTGTCCTGGGGATGTGCAGTTATCATCTTGTCGGCGTTCGCTTGCTGCTAAAAATAAGAGCCCACACTTCACTGTGTTTATACATCACCCGCCTGCCTGCCCGCCCGCTGGCGCTGTGTGGAACTGTAACTTGCATTGGTCCAGAAATAGGCTGAAGATGCTCGAAGAAGTGTGAGGCTACACAGGCACAGTCCCTCTCTCTCTGCAGCCTCCTCCTCCTCATCCTGCTCTCCTGGGTCCCTCCAATCTAGCGCCTTCATCACAGCCCCTGAAAACTTGCCCCACTCTGGGGGAGCCGTGCCTTGACAGCCGACAAGGAAAGGCAGAGCACAACAAAAAACCCATAAATATTCTATTCAGAGGCATTCCTCACTTGGCCTTTTGTTCGAAGTTACATAACCACCACAAGTCTGTATGTGTGTGTGTTTCAATGTGAGTGTACATATAAGCTGAAATTTTCTATGATGTACTAGATTTCTGTAAGTTTACATGAAATTGTTCTGCCTAAAAATAGCATGGTTTAAAATATTGATGTTACCACGCCACACACTTGCAGAGGGCAATGCCATTTGACAAACCGTTAACATACAACTAGCATATCTGTCTGTGCAAGCGTGTGTGTGTGTGTGTGTGTGTGTGTGTGTGTGTGTGTTTTTGGATGGTGGGCATTTTCCTGCTCCCTGGTACGTCTAATTTTTGGCAGCTCGTCGGCAGAGCATAATGTAAACAGGGAGGGTGTCAGCTCAGAGCAGGCGCAGTTATAGTATTAGAGCAGTGGAGTAGCCAAGGGCAGGGGGACAGGGACAGTCCGACTGATCGTGAATGGGAACATAACCTTGTGTGTGGAGACTGCTGTATAAGGCCCTGAGCTGGCGTGATTGAGGCCCCTCAGTAAGTATTAATTTCTTTACTCAGAGCTGTCCTCCCTCTAGTAATCTGGCAGGTGTGTCTTTGACTTTGGTCACTTCTGGTCTCCTGGGACATCAGAGGAACTGATCAGAGGCTTTTCCTTTTTATTTTCCTTTTTGTTTTGGTCTTCTGAACTGATGTGAATTGATTGATTTGTTTAATTGTTTATTTGTTTTGTCCTTTTCCTACTGCAGAGATTTACCAATGAGGACCACTTGGCTGTCCACAAACACAAGCACGAGATGACACTAAAGTTTGGCCCCGCCAGGACAGACTCCGTTATTATCGCAGGTGCGTCTGTCTGGCCTGGTGGAAGGGTAGTCATTTCCAAAGCTGTGGCCCCTATGCTAGTATGGTGGCAGAGAATGGCACCCACTTTCCCAGAATGGCCCTCTCTGTGTGTATGTGAATCCTAAATAAGACCTGATGCTTCACTTAATAACTGAGTGTATTGTTTTGTGATTGGTTCCCTGTCCTGCTACCTTCTGTAAACTATGAAACAGTGTGTAGGAACAGACACACACAGACAATGTGCTTGAACACTGCTCCTGAGGTCTCCATTGGAAAAACAGGGCTCTATGCTAACTTTTTTTGTAGGAGAACAGGGGCTCCAAAATTGAAAAAAATTGGAGTCCACACACAAAGACTTTATATTTGTATATTTATGTTCATTCATATGCGCAGTTAACTTTGCACAAGATGTGCTCAAATGGAGAACATATGTCTCAGAAGCATTAAATAATGAAGAACTTAATTAAAATAATTTAATTTAAAAAGTTTCCCATTTTAGCCTAAATTAAATTAATATAGATACAATCTATTGAGAGACAGCTTCTGCTTCTTTTATGCTGTGTACTCCCTGGTATATTTTTTCTGGTCTTAATTCACCCCTTTCACACACAACCTCTCCTTCCTCTCCCAAGCATTGGTTTCTCTCACTCTCTCCTTCTCCTCTTCAGTAAATGAATCAGGAGTGACCACTTCCACTGGCCATTGTTTATAATCTGGATTTCTTAATTGTTTGCAAGAGGAAATACAAAATCAGATTAATTTAAAAATATATTTTTGTCTATACAGACTGTGACAAACATTGGTTCTAACTTTCAACGGGTGTGCATAGTTGATTTCAGGCACAATGTTGGAGCATCCTTAAATAAGACAACTCATCCTCATGGTTTTCAGTAGCACATTAGGGGCACATATATTGCATCTCACATGCACCCAAAGCAGGTTTATAATAGAGCCCTGCAGAGCCTTGACTACGTACAGCCTTCTATTACTGACCCCTTCTCCTCCTTCTCCCTTTCCTCCTGCAGACCAGACGCCCACACCCACACGCTTCCTGAAGAACTGTGAGGAGGTGGGGCTCTTCAATGAGCTGGCCAGCTCCTTCGAGCAGGAGTTCCGCAAGGCTGTGGAGGACGAGGAGGACAAGCGCACCAAGACCGTGGTGAGGCGGAGGGATGAGGGAGAGAGACAGATGGGAGAACAGGGCACCCGATTCGTCCCCACATAAAAAATCACTGTCCAAGTTCCCAGCACATTTGTTCACTTATTACTCTGTCCTGCCCTCCAATAAGTCCCATTGTCATCACATCGCAGCTCCATCAGTCCCTGGGTTTGGCTCCAGTTGGGCCTGTGTTGCGCATACAGATTGGACTGAGTTGGTTTAAAGAAAGAGGGTTTGAGGGGAAGCCTGGGAATTGACAGCAGGGAGGATCATCAGGCACTGAGACTAGAAACCCCTGGGAAGTCTAACCGTAACCTGTCATGTGTCAAACCTACCTCTGTAGTCTTCCATAAACCTGAAAAGAGAGACGGTTATTAATGGGGGAACCAACCTGTCACTGACTCTCACCTTTTCCTCTCATTTCTTCCTCCTTCTCTTGCAGTTGCCCCCGCCTCCCACAGGTGCCCTGGACATGACCCTGACACCCTCTTCAGAGGTGAAGGTGAAGGAGGAGGAGCCTGTGGAGGTCGATGACTCCTCTCCCCCAGACAGCCCTGACTCCACCTCCAGCATGTCCGACTGCACAGAGGTGAGAGGCTGAGGTTATTAGATTTAGTCTTGGTAGGGAGTGAGTGGTAGAATATTTTACAAGTTTTTTACAGTTGAAAACGCAGAAATGGAAGACCTTCGGACACAGACTGGCTGGACTGTGGGCACTGTACCAAACCAGTGTGACGCCAGGGGCATGGATTTCGTTTCAGAATTGGGTGGGATGCTGTCAATATTGGGGTGAGGGGGGAGCCCGTCCCCTACGCTTATGCAGCCAGGCATATATTATCGGGGGGGGGTGACAATTTAACGTTCTCTCAACATAACCTACGACTATGTCCACCGCTGTATCAAACCACAACTGTTGAGTGGATCCCCCCCCTTGTGTTCCAACGCATTGGGCTTCACCTCCTTATGTTCACCTTACCCTCTCCCCAGGAGACTCCCCCCAGGCCAGTGATGAGCTCTGCACCCACACCCACCATCGTGCGGCCCGGCTCGCTGCCCCTGCACCTGGGCTACGACCCTCTGCAGCCCACCCTGCCCTCCCCCACCTCTGTCATCACACAGGCGCCCCCCTCCAACCGCCAGCTGGGGTCAGTGCACTGTGCTCTGTCTGTATGTCTGTCTGTCACCTTTATATGTTTGTCTGTTTGCCTCTGCTTCTGTTTTTTCTGTCTGTGTCTATCACCTCTATGTCTGTCACCTTTGTGTGTGTTTATTTTTAATTACCTTCCACTTTCTGTGTTCTGCAACAGCTATTTGTGTATCCAGTCAGTGTGTCTCCCCCCCTTTGCCTTCAATTCAATTATGCTTTATTGGCATGACCAATCCTCCCTCCCTCCACCCACTCTTTCCCTGTCCCTCTCCAGGTCGCCCACAGGTCCATATCCTATGGTGATGCACCTCTCTAATGGCCAGGCTGTGCCAATGCTCCCTGGCCCCCCTGTGCAGATGACCTCAGTGATATCTGTGAGTGTCCAGCAGGCGCTGACCTGCCCACAAGTGCTGATATTGTTCCTAAAATGGGTTTGATGCTTGTTTGTCGTGTTGATCCATACCCTCCTTATTGTGGTTTGTGCAGCAGACTTGATCAAAGTGTCCTGATTCCTCTTCTGTCTGACTGTCTCTGCATGTCCAGCTTGCCAGGCCTGTGTCCATGGTGCCCAACATTCCCGGGATCCCCGGCCCCCCGCTGGGGAGCAGCAGTGGTTCATCCTCGCCCTCCGGACACATCCCTCACTCCGAGGCCAAGATGGTGAGCGCCCCTGCAAGCCCCCTGAGAGAGTTGGTGGAATAGGGAAAGAGAGAGGGAGAGAGTGGATGAAGGGGTGTGGAGAATAAAATTGTAAAATAGAAACAGGGAGAGGGGGACAGAGAGACCGAGCTATTTCATAATATCATATCTCAATAAGAATTTTAATAAATAATCATATCATATCATATATTAGCAGCACAAGCTGGTGATTTGCAGTGGGCTGAAAACTGTCCATTTGAAAATATGGATGCCCTTTGGGCTGCAGATTGGGAGTGAGAGGTCAACACCAGTATAGTACTTGGCGCACACAGTCGCACTCACACACTGTTGCACTCGCACAGACCCACAGAGAGAGACACGCAGACATATACACACACACACACTCACATGTGGTTCATGCAGTAGCACCGGTGAATATATTAGTGCTGACACACTTCGAACAAAAGAAACCTCATAACTGAGCTGTACAGGGGTTGTTACTGCTGCTCCGCTTCTCCCCTATCCTCCACCTCTTCCTCCTCCCTGTCAGTATTCTTACTCTTTGACATTTGACTGGTCGTCTTCCTCAGAGGTTGAAGGCGGCCCTGTCGCAACAGGGCCCCCCGGCCCCAAATGGGCTTGGCATGGCGATGGGCTCCAGTCCAATGGTGCCTCAGAGACAGGAGCAGAGCCAGCTGCTGGTGCAGCACCCTGACGCACCCTCCCCTGCACAGCCACAGGTACGGTTCTGTAGCTCGCTCCTTTGTGCTCTCCCTGTCTCTCATTTTACTGAATATACACATGATCCCACTGTAAGTATACTAATGCTCCCTCCCTCTCTTTCTCTCTCTCTCTCTCTCTCTCTCTCACTGTTTCCACCCCACCCGCCTCTCTCCTGTCCATCCCTCTCCCTGCTCCCCCAGGTGTCCCCAGCTCAGCCCACAGGGGGGCGGCGGCGGCGGGCCGCGGAGGATGACCCTGACGAGCGGAGACAGCGTTTCCTGGAGAGGAACCGTGCTGCCGCCTCGCGCTGCCGCCAGAAACGCAAGCTGTGGGTCAACTCCCTGGAGAAGAAGGCTGAGGAGCTCACCTCCATGAACGTGTCACTCTCTGTGAGTCACCCTTGTGACCTTGTGACCCACCCCTCTGTCCTCCTCTCGTCAGTTTCTGTCTTTCAGTCTGTCTATCCATCAGTCAGTCAGTTCCCGAGCCCCGGCTGTCTTCATTTTGTTCGTCCTGCCTGCCTGACTGTCTGTCTGTCTCTCTAGCTGTTTATACTGTGAGTTAGTGACATTCTGTGTGCTTGTCTCTGCCCCCCTCCTAGCCTGTGTAATGGTGTGTGTTGTTGTGCGTCTCCTCTCAGAACGAGGTGTCTTTGTTGCGGAACGAGGTGGCCCACCTAAAGCAGCTCCTCCTGGCTCATAAAGACTGCCCTGTCACCAACCTGCAGAAGACTGCCTACCTGGGTGAGAGAGAGAGAGAGGGAGGGAGGGAGGGAGATGAGGAGGAGGAGGAGGAGGAGGAGGAGGAGGAGATTATGACTTTGTGGTGTTATGCTGTAATGTCCAAGGTGTTTTCATTGTACTCATCTCTTCAGCTGTTATTCATGGGCCCCTGTAAGGACCCTGCAGACCCTGTACTGTCTGTGTGTGTGTACCTGCCAAACTGCTTACCTGCTTCACCATCGTACCTACTTACCAGTCTCATCCACACACCGACCTACGCAGACGTCTCTCTCTCTCCATCCATGTACAGTGCTTTGCAAAAGTATTTCGACCCTTCCTGTAGTGTCCCATTTTGTGGTTATTATTATTATTATTTTACACTTCCTAGGGTAAGATAAGTTACAGTAAATTACAGCAAGAACTAAAGAGAGAAAACTGAAATATTTTCATTGCATAAGATTTCAAACTCCTCAACTCAATATTTGGTGGAAGCACTTTTGGTAGCAATTACAGCTGCAAGTCTTTTGGGGTAAGTCTCTACCAGCTTTGCACACAGGCTTGGTGCAGTTTGTGCCCATTCTTCTTGGTAGATTTGCTCATGCTCTCTCAGAATGCTTGGGGAATGCTTAAGGACAGCAGTTTAATGCTGGGGTCACACTACATGATTTTAAGCCTGATTTGGCCCACACGACAAATCGGCACTAATCGTCATGACAAGCAGGCTGGTCGGGGCGCGTCCCCACCACTGATGGCCGTGTAAGTGAGACGGGCTGCGATGCCATTGCTTGCTCTCCAATCCGATCGTAAGCTAGATTTTATTAAACATGTTTAATATTTATGACTCGATTGGCACCGATCATGTAGAGTGACGTGATCAGCAGCCAATGAGAGCTGAGCTGATTGAAGAAGAGAAAAGAAACGGGAAGAATATACATGACAGGAGAATAAGATTTTCATATGTATTTATTAAAATACTTCAAATACCAATGGTTGTTTTGGGGCAGGTTATTTAAAAATACTCTTAATACAAGGGAAAATATTATTTTCAAATACCAATAAGGCAACACTGTGGAGTAGTGGTTAGGGCTCTGGACTCATGACTGGAAAGTTGTGGGTTCAAATTTTGGGTGGGGCAGTGTTGTTGTACCCTTGAGCAAGGTGCTTCACTTAGATTGCTCCAGTAAAATGCCCAGCTGTATAAATGGGTACAAATGCGATGATCATACTGTGGGATGGATATAGACTGTGACTGTTGCTCAGCTGCAGCTCTCACAGTGAAGCTCTCACACACATCCTCTTTTCTCTCTGCTTTTTGTGTTTGTCCGCACACACGAACACGAACAGCAACAGCAGTTTGTGGTCGTGTTCTTGTTGCGCAGATCTGCAGAAATCCACTGATCCCATTGGTGGAGCAGTGCAGATCTGCGCATAACTGTGGACATCTGCACTTCACAAACGTGACCTGTAAATGTCCAGGCCCATGTTTGTTTACCTTTTCGCTGTCTGGATCACGTGTGTTTCTTCGAGATGTGGGGAGTTTGGAGGCTGTGACGCAGATCGCCACGACAAGGTTTTCAGATCAGTTGTTAAGTGTGCTTCTTCACAACGTAAAAGACATACATTCGGTGCAAAATAGTTGTAAAGTGTGAGCTGCCCACTGTTCACAAAATCGGGTCGGATTGTAGAAATCGTGTAGTGTTACCCCAGCATAAGTCTAAGGGGAGACGAGGGTCTGAAGGTAGCTTGGTGCAGTGTGGTCGAGACAGCGGTAGGTGAGGGTCAATGACTGGATGTGTGCTGGTATTGGGAGCCAGTGGACGGAACGGAGCAGTGGAGTAGCATGTGTGAATTGGGGCAGAGAGAATACCAGACGAGCTGCAGAGTTCTGGATGAGCTGGAGCGGGCAGGTAGTAGTTGCAGGCAGGCAGGCCAGCCAGGAAGGAGTTGCAGTAGTCCAGGCGGGAGGGACCAGTGACTGGACGAGTCGAGTAGTTGGTGAGGAAGGGTCAGATGTATGTCGGCGTATGTTGCTCAGGAAGAATCTGCAGGTGCGTGTCAGCATGGTGATGTGCTTAGTATAGGAGAGCACAGGAACAAGGGTGACTCCTAGGTTCTTAGTGGAAGAAGGAGAGAGTAGCAGAGGGTGAGGAAGAGGGGGGAAAGCAGAGGAGATCCGATTTGGAGAGGTTGAGCTTGAGGTGGTGCGAGTGCATCTAGGAGGAGATAGCAGACAAACAGGAAGAGATGCGAGAGGGGATGAGAGCATCAGAAGAGGAAAAAGACAGGAAGATCTGGGCATCATCTGCGTAGAAGTGGTAGGAAAAAGCATGGGATGCGATGAGGGGGCCCAGAGAGCATGTGTAGAGAGAGAACAGGAGGGGGCCCAGGACTGAGCCTTGGGGTACGCCTGTGAGGAGAGGTTGGGGAATGGATGAAGAACCGCGCCGGTTGTTGCGGTAGGAGGAGAACCAGATGAGAACTAGGTGGTGTTGACTGGGAGATGTGCTGCTTTGGGTCTGCGGCAAACATAACACTTGGCATTTAGACCAAGAAGTTCCAATTTGGTCTTGTCATTATTGCAGGATCGCTGCTTTTTTGCAAACTCGATGTGGGCTTTGAGATGGCTTATTTTAGTAATGGCTACATAGTATACAGGCCAGTTTTGTGAAGTGTTCTGGATATTGTTGAATGCTGCACATTTTCTCCTATCTCAACCATTGAACTCTGTAGCTCTTTCAAAGTTATCATTGGCCTCAGAGTTGCATCTCTCAGCAGTTTCCTCCTTGCCCAGCTGCTCAGTTTCGGGGACTGCCTGATCTAGACAGGCTTGTGTCTTGGTGGTACAGTGCACCTTCCATATCTTAATTTTTGAGTAGACTGTGCTCAAAGGCATTTTACATTTGTTGTATCCTTCTCCTGACCTGTGCTTTTCAATTAATGTATCCCTGGCTTGCTTTGAAAGCTCCTTGGTCTTCATGATTGAGTCTTTGCTTGAAATTCACTCCCTGACCATGGAACCTCACAGACACAGGTGTTTTATTCTAAAATCATGTGAACCACTATTATTGTACACAGGCCATTCAACTAATTTTGTGTCTTGTTAAGGGCATGTTGTGCACCTGCATTAATAAAGGGTTTCTACATCAAAGGGGTTTAATACTTATGTAATCATTACCTTTTAATTTTTATTTTATATTAAATTAACTTTTAGTTTTTTTGCTATGAATATGTGGAGTGGGTTGTGTATAAATCACATGAATTCCTGCTTCAAATTGTCATGACTGCAAGCTTTAAAGCAACAAAATGTGAAAACTGAGAAGGGTCTGAATACTTCTATATACTTGCAAATATATATATACACCCAGCTAACACACAATCATACTCAACCTCTCTCTCTCTCAATCTGTCTGTATAAAAACTGCTCTCATACACACTCCCTCTCTCTCCATCCATCTGTATAAACCCTGTCAGAACACACACTCGTACACACATGCGTTGACTCTCTCCAGTCATCTATATGTGTATAATCTCTGCTCACTCTCTCTTTCTGTCTTTGCCCCTGGCAGGAGAGGAGAGCCCCAAAGACCCCTGCGAGCAGACGGGCTCTCCTGCCCCGGTCATCCAGCACAGCTCTCTGTCATCCAGCCCTGCTGCAGGTCCCCAGAACGGAATGAGCGCGCGCGCCGCAGCCGAGGCAGTGGCCATGTCCGTGCTGGCTGGGATGGGCAGCCAGCGCTCCGAACCCGGGCCTGGCCCAGCCCACGTCATAATGGCACCACAGTCTCAGCCTGCGGCCAGATGATAAGCGCAGCGCTGCCTCCCGGTCGCCAAAGCCATGGAACTCACCCACTGGCCAGAGACACAGGAGCAGGAGGAGATGAGGAAGGGCGGGGTAGAGGGCTGGTTGCCTGGATGCATCTTTCCCCTCCACTCGTTATCCCTCTCTCAGCTCGCCCATACCACTCCTCTGCCCCCCCACCAAGGACTCCCAATCCTCAGTCCCACCCTGACCCTGACCCATGTCCCTGGCCTGGAGCACAGCGGCTACTGGGACACAACCTGGGACAACTACGGAGCTTCCTGTCAATGTTTGACTGGACTCCCTACACCCCCGAACCCCCTGTATCTGCTCTCACTGGACTGTATGACTGCAGAACTCTTTCTGAACACACACACACACACATATATACACACGCTCACACACTCACTCATACTGACACTCACTCACTCACAAACTTACTGAGGTTATCTGTTCTGTTGTTATTTTTGTGTTTTGTTTTTGGTATATTTTTCTACTTCCCCTCACTCCTGTTGATCAGGTGAAGAGTGAAGGGGAGCCCGGCCCTCGCCCCCAGCGGCACTGCTGGGTGTGATGATAATACAGCAGTCAGTCACACCACACATACCCCCCACCTCTCTACACATACAACAGGTGTCCTGTTGTCATGCTGCCCCCTGTCTGTAATAGGAGGAGGTTCAATAGGAGCCTCTCGGTCTGCTTTTGGCATCGTCCATGTTGCTGCTGCTGCTCGGACCCTCTCTCCTCGCTGGTTCCTATGAACCTGCAGAAATACAGGAATTACTTATGTGCATGCATGCGTGAGTGTGTAGGCCCATCCCGCGGAGCCCGGCACCGGTCCTGGGGAGAGCTGGGTTTGCCCAATTTGTGTCTTTTTGTCTCAGACCCAGTTTATACACATATCTGTCCCAGTGTGTGTGCATGTGTGTGTATATATAGATATGCACATGTCATTTATGTATTGTCGTAAATTGCTATATACAAGTTAAGCGTTTAGATGCCATATGGTGAGCACTGACCCTCGGTTTGACTTATAAAGCTTGGTGACCAAAAACAAACAAACAGAATCATGTTTCTTCACTACCACAGATGGTATGAATTCTGATAATGAATTAGTGGAAGTAAAGATGTGTTATTTTATTATTTATTTGGCTGATGCCTCCTGTTGGGTAGGAAACTAAACAATGTGCGAAGGATACATACTGTATAATGATATGTTAAAAAAAAAAAAAAAAGTGTACAGTTTTACAGTTTGGCGACCCACCGTGGCTCAGTGTATCTGTATTATATGGCATTGGATATGGGAAAAGTAGACTACTTTCCACCCTCCCCCCCAGCTGATATTTGTCAGCATACCAAGCTTTTAAAGGGTTCAGCTGAGACCTGCTGGGGGTGCAGCAGCCCCTGCATTTTGTGCTGTGGGAGGCTCAGGCTCCCTCTCGGCGCTGTGTGCCGGTGCTCTGCTCACTTTTTGCATTGTTTTGTAAGGAAACGCATATAGGTTTCCAAGGGGCCTTAATCCGCACTCCCCACCTTCTACCCCACGCTTCCCTCCCACTCCTGCTTCAATACCAGCCACTGCATCTCACTTTAACTATTGCATCACACTTGTAGACGCTTACAGTTAAAAATAAAGGTAGAGAATTGTGGTTCTCTTGCCAGTCCCTGGGGTGATGATGGAGGTGAAAGCAAATCAGTGTGTCTATCCATTCTGTATCGGGAGAGATGGATAGAAGGGCCCATGCAGCATCATTCAGCATTGTGTTCAGATCCTTATTTCTGCTGGGGAAGCTGGGACAGATCCCTCTCCACCTGGCAGATGTCATTGTGCTGCAGCAGAAACTATTGGTCTGTGAGTGACAGACCTGCAGCTTCCCTCACTCTCACGTACAGTCCCTAGCTCTCTATCTCACACACTCTCACTCTCACCGTCACTCACTCATTTTCATATCCACTATCCCACTCTGGTGTCAGTCCAGGTGGGTGACTGCTTACTGTGGCGCTGCAGTGCTGTCCTCTCTGGGTGGGCGGGGGGTGCTGAGAGGCACATGGGACCCGAGGCCCCTGGAAGCTCCGAAAGGCCATCGTCCTCCACAGAGCAGCAAAACAAACGAACCACAGCAACACAAACTTTTAACTCCGCTGTCATATTAACAGTTGTCATTGGCACTTTTTATTTTTTAAGTTTGAATTTTACTTTTAACTGCCTGCTATTGTTAGGACTATACAAATACATGCTTATAATATATGCTTTGCTGGTATATAAATGTTTTTTTTTTTGGTTGTCATCATGAAATATAGAAACGCATTGTTTTCTTTTGTGTCTGTTTTCTAAAGTTCAGTTTTTTTTTTTCTTTTTTTTTTCTTTCCTGGTTTCACAATGTAACCAATGTGACTTGTTATTTTTAAACAGACAAAAAAAATACTAATTCCTTGATGATTTAATTTTATTTTACTTTTGAGTTACCAATTGTGTGCCTGTGTGTGTATCTGAGTATGTATGTGTGGGTGTGTGTCTGTATGTATATACCTGTGTGTATGTGTCTATATGTGCGTGTGTTTGTATAAATCTGTCTATGTGTGAGTGTGTGTGTGAGTGTGGGTGTCTCACTTGTCACTGTGTCTCTCTGGGTGAGTGTGTCTTACTGTGTGTGTGTGTATATGAGCGAGCATGTGTCTTACTGTATGTGTGTGAGTGAGTGAGCGCGTGTCTTACTGTGTGTCTGTGTGTGTATGTGTGTGTGTGAGCAGGGTGTTCTGCTCTGCTCTAGAAAGGCCCTGTATCCCTGTGCCCTCTCACCTCTGCACTCTCCCTTGTTCAATCCCAACATAAAACCATGTTTAATTTATTATGCAATATATATTGCAAGGGAGAAGAATGAGAGTGAGTATATCAGTAACTAACAGCGATTTCATAACACTGTATATACCCCCAAGGTCAGCCTCAGCCCAGTGACTAAAGATAAAGACTATAAACTCCACTGCAGATACCGTCTAATTTTCCTGTTCGTGTACAAATCTATTTTGTGTGTAAGTCGCACTCCCCTCTGTCAGTCTTTTCTCAATGTACTGTACATATGTGTACCATATATATCTACCTTTTTTCATGCATGCTGAAGTGGGATACTCTGAACACTTATCGTGCTGCTGTTTTAATTAAACAAACAAACCAAAAAGAGTTGCCGTTTTTTTAGAAATCATGCCGTTTGTGGGGCGTGTCTCCTGTCTTCAAGAAAACCTGTTTCTGTGGGGGGAATGTGGGTTCAGGTGTGTGGGTGTGATTATACAGAGGCTTTCAGTTCTAGGGACCTCAATGCCAAACATGCAGTGCGCTCTGTTTCAATGATCTGTCTGTGTTGATCACCTGTGGTATTTAAATATATGGTGAAGTTCTTTCCAGACCCCAGACTGGATGTGAGATGAAGAACAAATGAATACAGAAGGCTCATCCTTGTGACCCTGGGGTCTAAAACGGGGTTGTGATTGAGTCCATTAATGTCATTCAGCCTGGCATCGTGAGGGTTCATTTCTGAGATTCACGTTTTTTCCCTTTGTGTTTGAAAATGTTTTCAATCATTTTGTATGAGTGTGTTGTGAATGGTTGTATTCGCTCGCTCTGGATTGTATTGAGCGCAGGGTATTGGCTAAGACCGACACGTTTGCGCAGTTATGAATGGGAATTCCCCGTTGCTAGGGTAGAATCTCACGTAGCTCCTGAGTGCAGTGCTAGATTTGGCCAACAGGTGGCGCGAGTGGCGACCAGGCTGATTTTGGTTTCACTCATGAACGGTGCTTTGTGGGATTTGTAGTCTTTCAGTTTACTTAAAAAATAAAAATCTACTAAATATTCATATTGTTGTGTGAATTTGTGGAAAATTCACTGAAACAGCATTTTATGTATCAATAGTATATTTAATAAATGCATTCTTATGGAATATTTTTTTTGTGATTACTGCAACTGCTGTCTAAATTACAGCTCTTCTTTATAATCTGCAGACAGGGAGGCCTTGTGCTCTAGTGATGAAAAGCTTTTTTTTTTTGTGAAAGTCCTTCCACGTCTCAAAGGCAAGGGTTGAAAAGGAACATGCTCTGTAGGAAGGGGCGTGGAGAGGGGTACAGTGAATCTTCTGGCACAGGAGGATCTGAGAGGTCTGGATGGAAATTAAGGATAGCTGAGGATAGTCAAATTCTTGAACTGGATGAAAGTTTAAGGTAAACTACGGTAATAGCCTATGTAGGGAAAAAACAGGCAGGAAAATAACATTCAGCTGCAGTTGCTTAGTGTGACCACCTGAAGGCGCTACACTACATGCAGTCACGGCGCTGTGAAAACAAGGGCGCCCCGTGTTGAAGTGTGGCGGTACGGAGGGGAGCCGGCAGGGGGCAGCACTGCGCGGAAGCGCAGGGAGATGAGGTCATGTGATTCAGTGGCTGAATTTTTTTTTTTTTTTTTTTCTCCTGTTCATCTCAGTATGGCGGAGACGGAGAGTCGCACGGATGGATTTTAAACTGTATTTTCGTTCCTGTTTCGTGCCGTGAAGGAGGATTTTACTGTCACCCTTGGCATTCGTTTTTTTGTTTTATTGAATGTGATTTTTTAATGTGGTTGTATCTTATAATTTAACGTAAACATCATTGCTGTGGCAACCATGGCGGACCGCGGGGTGGATTTATCGGAGCTTCCCAAAGAGATCAGAGAGCAGCTGGCCGAGCTGGACCTGGAGCTGTCGGAGGGTGAGAGAGAGCGGGATTCACACACAATCATAATTCAGTTATCACTCGCATCCAGCACACGGACACGCGTGTCCTTTTCGCGTTCCCCCACAGCGCCTGGCGTGTTGTTATTGGGGCTGTTTAACGTGTCGCCTGGCAGAAGCTGGGGTTCCTCCGAGTAAATCAGCTAATTTAATTGTGTGTGAGAGAGAGAGAGAATTTGTATGTTTGTGTATTAGTGTGTGTGTGATCGAGAGAGAGAGAGAGAGTGTGTGTGTATATGAGTGTTTTTTCAATCTTCTGTATTGGTGTATTTATTTTGTGCTACAGATGTGAGAGCCGTGTGTTTTTGCTCCCGTGTTGTCAAAACAAAGATTTTATTGTTGCACTCTAGCGATTGTTACACAAAGTGGCGGATTGGTGCTGGGCTGTACTGTCCGTACAGTGCCCGGGTCGTCGTTTTCATATTGACTGTGGGTCGGGGTGTGGGGGGGGATATAGTCTGGTTCTCGACGAATAACACTGTAACCGGTGTAGTGTACAGAATGGGTTTAAAAAGAAATGCATATAATTACATTATTAATTTAATCAAAATCTTTATTTCTGTAGTTCACTCATGCATCTTTATGTAAGCAGGTGGGTTAGATAATAGTCAGCTCTAATTCAGGTTAAGTGATCGTAATATTATAATTATGAATAATTACTGTTCGTTGCCATTGTTCTTATACAATATGTAGTTGGATATGATGGACAGATGTGTTATAGGCCCAGCTACTGTTGACTCCGGACACATGAAAGTGTTTAAAGTGTTGAGCTGCCTCCCTGACATCTATAGTGTCTCCAGTCGGCATTTCAACCTACATCTGGATTTCAGCTTTGCTCTGGCTATAACTGCGTGGGAAGTTATGCGCTTTTCTAGTGTCTTCTGTATCGTTTTGACTTTTTTGTTTTTCATGTTGTGTGAAGCGTTTATTTGAATTCATTTGGAACGTGTTTCATTCTAACTTCTCGACTGTAATGGTCATTCTGTAATAATAAGATGGAGAAAGTATGAATTACAAAACCTGACTAATGTATTAATAAGGTGTGCACTGCCCTTGTATACCCCCACGTGCTGGAGTCGGTGCGCCCTGAAGGTGTGTCGGCCGGTGAGCACAGGCCCCTCTCTCCCTCGGGTAGACGGACGGGCACCGCTTTGCCTTATCAGTGTGACCCCGGAGCACTGCCTTTGCATACACACGCAAGTCAAAGCACTCATTATTCCTCTGCCCCTCTCCGTGCCAGCCCCACGGGCGTGCCGGTGTGTGACGGTCGCAGTGCGCGGCTGCTGTTGTCCGGCCCTATGCAAATTCCTGTAGGTCGGATAATGCAAAGTTATGTAATAGGTTCCATTACAGCAAGAAGGGGACTTGTAGTGAACAGCCCCTTTGTTTATTTCTGTGCCAACCCACTAAGGACAGCAGCCCGTGGGTTGGGGGCCAATTTACAATACATGTGCCCATACTGTGTCCGCCGCCCCCCCCCCCTATATTCAGTTAATAATACAATACAAAATAAAATAAAAAAACAAATGTTGCACTGTTCCGTTGTATTACCTAACTCGGCTCCATGAGTCACAGTATGTAATCCGTGTGTCCGGGTGCAGAGGCATAGTTGGGGGAGGCAGGCAGGGAGTGAGTAATGCTCCACAGCTCTGGGCAATACTGGATACCTTATCGTGCTCTCATCAGCCCAGGCGGAAAGAGAGACAGGGAGAGGCAGAGATGGGAACAGGACTGAGCCGGGCCGTACAGCACCCGTCTCTCAAATTAATCCAAATTAAAAACTCTTCTTATTGGCCTGACAGGGGGACACTAGTGTCGCCAAAGCGCCCACACACAGCTCCAGTGCTGAGTCACAGTGCTGTACAGACAGTACATATACACCTAAATACAGATGTCATCTGCTAAACACAGAACTGTGTGGTTCTCCCCCACCCCTTCCCCTCTCTCCCTCCTTCCCTTTTCTCTGTTTATTCTGTGCTCAGTGTCACAGGTTTCCTTTTATGTGGTTATATGAATGTCAGACAGAGTTATTAGTCATTGTTGATCATTATTAGTCAGTTTTTTTGGGATGCTCTTGCATGTGCTTCCTGCAGGTATGAAGTGATTCATTTTATTCCAAATGATCACTGGATCCATCCAATGTATTTATCATTTGGCCATGTACTGATCAGACACCGTCAGCACCCCCCCTTAACTTTAGATGAAACACTGTCAGCACCCACCACCCACTGGCATTGATGAAATAAGGATGGCCCCCCTAAATCGGCCACCCTGTTGAAAATGTTCTGGACACGCCTCTGCTGCCAATAAATTGGTTCAATCTGTTATTCAGGCCATTGTGTGTGTGTGTGTGTGTGTGTGTGCCAGGCTGAGCTGTCAGCATGACAGTGTGATTGTGAGAGAGTTGTGTGTGAAGTGCGTGTGTAGGTGTTTGAATGTGTGCATGTTTGTGTGAGATTGTGTATTCTTATCAATTAATTCCTGTCACTCTGTGATAAAAAAAGTTTAAAGAACTGATGTAATTGGTTATATTGTACCTGCATTGGCAATACTGCTGTGCAAGTCATGCCAATAAAGCTTTGAATTTGAATTTGTTTGAGTGGCTGTGTAGATCCGTCTGTGTGTGTTTGGAAGTGTGTGAGTGCACCACTCTCTCAGCCCTTCCCTCTCCCTCTGTGCCTCTTTATTTCCCCTTCCCCTCTCTTTCTCTCTATCCCTCTTTCAATCTAGGTCAGGGAGCATAAGTGTAGAGAATCTCTGCTCTCTGTGAGCTGTAGAGCAGAGTTTCTCTCGCTCTCTCTCTCCCTGGGGATTCTCAGTGCAATGGAGTGGTGAGGCAGGTGGGTAGAGTGTACAGCCAGCCAGCCAGCCAGGGCCATCCTGTCAGTGTAACAGTGAGCAGCTCCGGTCAGCTCTCACAGGGCAGTGGGGAAGCTGGGGAGATTACCCAGCCTGCCCCAGTCTCTGCATTGCTGAAGCTGGGTCACGTGCACAAGCCCCCCCCCCCCCCTCTTTACTTCTCTCTCTCTCCCCCTATTCTGCTGCCTCTCTCTTTCTCTCCCTCTCTCTTCAGTCCCTAGTCTCTCTGCCTCCCTTGCTCCCGCTCTCTCTCTGCATTCATTGTTGGGGACAGGGTGTGTTCAGGGCTATCAGATTTCCTGCCAGTCAGTCAGCTGCACTTTTTAAAAAACCCAAACGCTGACATCATGGGGCGAGGGCCCCATAGAGAGTGTGAGGGTCTGAGTTAGAATACATTTGTGTGTGTGTGTGTGTGAATACATTGTGTTTGGGAGATAGTGACAGGCAGGAAGCTGACAGTGTTTGTACAGACCAGCTGAACCTGCAGATAGGGGGCTCCCTCCCTCCTTGCATCTCTCCCTCTCTTGGAGGCTTAAAACTTCCACCAAAAAAATACAATAATACATAGACGAATGAATAGAGTGTGGTGTAAAGTGTTGATCGCGCTCTGGACACAAACACAGCGAAAGGGGGAGTGCGGGAGACATAGATAGAGGCTGCGGGGGATTCCTGTGATCTACAGTGTGGTTCATTCACAAGTGGACAGAGGTGTGTGCAGGGGTGACACCAGGGTAGTTCTTTGGGTGGCGGGCACCCCCCCTAAAATCCATCCACCACTGAAATGAGAATACCCCCCCAATCAGATCCATCTCCGTGTCAACCCGTGCACCACAGGGGGACAGCACTTCGCTTTCAGTTATTTAAAACTGAAACAAATATTTTCCATTCTGCTGTTTCCAGCCAATCGCTGCAGCAGGAGTAGTCATTGGAATCACTCCAGTCCAGCCACTGTCACACTGACCCTCAGCAGGGAAACTTGGGTATAATAACCGATAAAACTCAAGTATCATTTAGAGATGGAAATATTTGTTTTATAAAGCCTGCATCATTATTGTATGCATTTACTTGTATGCCTTTATATCAGAATGTTTGTTGTGAAAAAAGACTGAAATGTTTTGTAGAATAGAAACATGCTGCGTGAAATCTCATCTTGTTACTTCTGCTTGTGTTTGTGGTTCTACATTTTGCATGGGATATTAAAAGGCTTCCAAGAGGCTGTGTACTAAATATATATGAGTAGACACATTCTGCGATTCTTAAGGATTACCATTAGAAGTGATGTCACAATGCAGTGACCCCAGCACATCTCACTGATGATGCTTGATATAACAATTTTAAAACCATGTATGGAGCCTAGCATGCTGTGACTGTGAATTGGCACAGAGAGTAGGGCTTGCTTGCTGTTATTTTGGAACTGCTTCACATCCAACCCCCCCCCCCCCCCAACTGTAGTACTGTATGCATTCGTGTGAGGCCTATTCATTCTTATCAACACATCATTCATAATCTTCCAACAGCTAATGATTGTCATATTTTTATATTGCATCTGTAAAAAACGCTGTATAAGTTATGATCTGTTCTGGACATGAAAACTGTCTGGACAAGATGATGCACATTAGTGCCACTGATGACGATTACAATAAACACACAAAGAAAAAGCATTTGACTGGTTACTTTTTCTACATCTGTCTGCTATTATGGTCAGTTATAACTGGCGACCCTCCCAATTACTAACTAATTATATGACCAATTAGAACAGCGCCTCTCAGACTTGGACAGAGTGTGCAGGAGGAATCAGTCTGTCTGTACTGACAAAAGATCGATGTGATAATAAGAGCAGGGTTTGCAATCCTTGAAAATGCTTGAATATTAAGGTGGTATTTTCAATATTATGAAAGTGCTGGAATTTTGTGAATATATATATATATATATATTTAAATGTGCTAATCACTGTCATAATAAATCGGCAATCTGATTAAATGAATTAACTGCAGTGGTTAGAGAGAGCCAGTTGATTGCTTTATGCTGCGGCCAATACGACTACTGTTTGATCTGTCGGTGTGTTTTGATGGGTTAGATCCCGTTAACACTTATTAGGCCGGCCCTGGGCCACCTCAAATTTAGTCCGGCTTTTTTTTTTTTTTTTTTTAGAGACCCTGTTCACATTTGCAAGTTTAGGAGGCTTAAGTGCGTTCACACATGCAGGTGAAAAGGGGGCCTAAACGAAATGCATGCCGGGAATTAAACAAATTTGCTCAAACAAACCAGTTATGCATGACGCTAGTGCCCCGTTTCCACTGGCGGACGCATCCGGCCCCCGACGCTTAAACGGGTGTTTCCACTGGCTAAGCGCCTGGACGCGTCTGTGTTTTGTGGACGGTTAAATATCTGAGGGGTGTACTACGAATGGAGTTTAACCTACTCAGATTTAACTCGGGGTTATCAAGGAAAGTCAGGGTTGACTAACTCTGATTGCCTAAACTGGTGTTAAACGGTACTACGACGGTGGTTAAGATGTTGGTTAGTTGACTCGGTGTAACAGAACTGGAGTTAGTGCGCGTTTGTGTGGAAGGGGGCGTGTTCGGCAGCGCAGACTGAGTTTGTGCACAATGGCTCTGTGCCCTATTGTCCCTGGAACAATGCACGCTGATAATGTCGGGATATGAGGGTTTAAAGAAAACTTAGCGGCTAAATTTAACACTGTGGCGGCCAACAAAGCCAGGGAGGCTTGTTGGCATCGCATTGCCGACACAGTAAATTCGTAAGAACAGTATTCTTGTCATATGTTCTCTATTTTGTCTTACGGATTCTTCTTTTATTTGTAATATGATTGAGATGTAAAGACACGTGAAATAGTATATCTAAATATGTGACAATAATTAGGATAATTCAATTATAGCCTACACATGGGCTACATCTCTGAAATTGACCCGTTACTCACTGTTAATGAATTAAGATCTACTCCCTAAAGCACCTAGGCTGTAGGGCTACCTGTATGAATTGAATGCTATTGTATTAAGAATAACTTAATTCTAACAATCATTTCAGCTGCAACCCCAGTTGAAAGCGCACCTGCAACAAGTGCGGATGAAATATAAAAATATTCCATCAAGTGGTGTGTATTAATAATACTCATCATTAATACACAGTACAGATGTGGTGTGTAGCCTACACTTATAATAGCTTATGCATGTGTTCACAGCAAACAGAAAAAAGGCAGAGATAGTGAAAACTGGAGGAGGGCATAATTCACCCATATTTTGGGAATCCACTCTTGGTTGTGGCTCACCACCTAATGTGTCTTTAATTGTCTTGAATATAAGTAGACGTTTTAAGGACAAAATAATGTAGGCTAGCCTACATGTCAGATCAAATACGATATGATCAAATACCTGAACACTGATGCTGTGAAATGACTTCCTATTCACATAATCCCCTCATGTTCTCCCAGGGAGCCCCTCACAACCCGTGCCCAGTGTCGATTAGGTCCCGACAAGACTGTGGGCAGAGAGAGGCGGTGCTTATATGGGGTAACACTGAGTTGAGCACGAACATGCCCTGCTCAGAGCAGTGTAGAGATGCGCGTATATTGCCATGACCGCAGACCTTGGGTAAAACTTACTCGCAAACTTACTCCTGAATTTACCTGGATAAGCCAGTTACCTCGCTTCGTAGTGCAGCCCTCTGGTGCTAGACGTGTCCGTAAGCGTCCGTCCGCCCACTGAGGAAATATCTCCGCTTCTGACAGCGAAGATGTGAGCTGGACTTTAGACAGACAGGGAAGAGATCAGATACATTGTGTCGGAAGATATAATCTCAAGTGCCGTGTGCGATCACGAAGAAATTACAGTTTTATTAGCAGCATGGAGTGAAATCCACATACAGAGACAATAACTGCTCACAGTTAATATCCGAGGGCATTAAAAACTTGGATTTCACAGGACCGGTGCAGTGCCGTGACTAGTTAAAAATAAATTGAAGGACAATAATAATCGGATCGTAGCAGCCGATGTTATTAATATTTTATGAATAACTGGCCGGTGTTTCAGGCTGTGTTTTGTGAATGGTGTGCAGGACAATCCGCAGACAATCATTATGAAGGCGAACACGATTAAGTTAATGTGTGCCAATTTACAAGTTAAATAAATGAAAAAATAAATACAGCAGATCTGGGTTTCCCTCTAAAACATTAAGGACTGGTTTATTAAATGCGTCCATAATCGCCATGACTGAAACGCGCACACTTTAGTTCAATTAACCTGCTATATTGTAGCTGGATGATTAATCGTGAAACTTGTGTATTTTGTTTCAACTGTAACTTACAGTCTGCTAAGTGAATTATAAATAATACGGCAAAAAGTATTGTTTGCAGTAGGGCTGTGCGATATGACGATATATATCGTATGACGATAGAAAAACGTCTATCGTTTTATATTATGCTATATCGTTTATATCGTGGTGTCGCAAATTGCAAATTTTACGGCAGTATTTTTCGTCATTAGGACGCTTTGCGTTCTTTCCGGTTCTTCCACACGTGCTGGATGCGGCAAGAAATGTGCATCAGAAACACAGACATGGAGGAGAGTGAACTGACACAGAATAACCAACATAACCAATAGATACTTTAGTCCACAAGCGCACACGTTGCGCCCCGCTCTCGTCGTCGGGCTAAACTCAATCTTCAAGCACACCCACCCCCGCTAATTTAGATTGATATCATTTGTATAAAATTAATAATAACGTTTGTTTGCATTTTAATACATTGGAAAGCAATGCAATAATTTTCTTTTTATTATGATGGTGAAGTACTACTATTATAACTATTTTGTATTAACATCGTGCTGTATTTGTAAGTAGAATCGAAACACGACAGTCAGAGAAGAAATGTCCCAAATCGCACACTTGTTCCCTCCTTCCATTCCCTTGCGGGGCGGAAGTACTACGGTGGCATCTTAAGGGCTGTCCCAAACCCTTAGGGAGCGAGTGAAGAGCCTAATCGAGCCGTTTGTGCCCTTCAATGCTCCCTTCAGCGTAGTGTAGAAAAGAGCGCACTTATGCGGAAGTGTTTTAGCGCTGAAGTCCCAGAACTCTTTGCGCTAAAGGCGGAGACACGTCAACTGGGATAATATACCAGCGGCGGGTGCATATACATGTAATACATGTTAGCTACACAGTTGTAGAAATTGTTAAATTATGTATCAAGGAAATAATACGTAGATAGATAAAATAAAATGATTATATAATCATGATTTAAATATACAATTAGAAAGTTAAACCATTTTGTTTGGAAACTATCATTTAATTAATTACTGAAGTAGTATCCTATAAAACTAGGCGGTGATATTAACGAACAGTGTATTTCAAAATTATTATTATTATTGTTATTATTATTACTACTACTACTATAATTAAATAGAGACAGATGACAAGAAAAGACTGCGTAGGTACTTTTTCAGTCAAATGCAAAGGCGCTGAATGCTGATGCTGAAGTGTTTCCAATTGATCGCTTTTAGCTTCACCCTACACCCTACACCCTCCTCACTGGGTGTCACTCTGTGACGTCAGCACAATGTCACGCAAAGTGTACACTTGTCGAAGGTTGTAGGGAGCAAGTGTGGGATTTGGGACGCAGCCCAAGTCTAGCAGATTTTAATGCGCCACTATAAACCCGGCTGTGCTAAATCTACCTGAATCTGTACCATTTTACAGCGCATGTGTTGCGTGATTACTATTACTTGTGTTATTGTTATGTGAGAGTAAATCATACTGTGTATATGTATATATGTGCTCTGAGGAAGATGAGTTGAAACGCGTAAGCATTATGATGTTCACTTTTTCTCTAATAAATAATTTTTGAGACATCGGTGAATATGGACTGTTTTTAGATGGGAGCTGCTGTACCATCCTAATATAATACGGATAATTGTTCTATATAAAATCCCTGGGATAAAGCACCCTGCATTTAAGATGTATTAAAACTATTGTAACGCCAGCTATTTTTAAACTTACGTATGTATGTATATTTTAATAAAAAAAAAATTATGTGATCCCCTGCTAATTTTTTACGTTTGCCCACTGACTAAGAAATGATCAGTCTATAAGTGAGAGACAGAATAACAACAGAAAAATCCAGAAAAACGCATTTCAATAAAGTTATACATTTATTTGCATGTTAATGAAGGAAATAAGTATTTGATCCCCTATCAATCAGCAAGATTTTTGGCTCCCAGGTCTCTTTTATACAGGTAACGAGCTGAGATTAGGAGCACTTTCTTAATGGGAGTGCTCCTACTCTCCGCTCGTTACCTGTATAAAGGACACCTGTCCACAGAAGCAATCAATCAATCAGATTCCAAACTCTCCACCATGGCCAAGACCAAAGAGCTGTCCAAGGATGTCAGGGACAAGATTGTAGACCTACACAAGGCTGGAATGGGCTACAAGACCATCGCCAAGCAGCTTGATGAGAAGGTGACAACAGTTGGTGCAATTATTCGCAAATGGAAGAAACACAAAATAACTGTCAGTCTCCCTCGGTCTGGGGCTCCATGGAAGATCTCACCTCGTGGAGTTTCAATGATCATGAGAACGGTGAGGAATCAGCCCAGAACTACATGGGAGGATCTTGTTCATGATCTCAATGCAGCTGGGACCATAGTCACCAAGAAAACAATTGGTAACACACTATGCCGTGAAGGACTGAAATCCTGCAGCGCCTGCAAGGTCCCCCTGCTCAAGAAAGCACATGTACAGGCCCGTCTGAAGTTTGCCAGTGAACATCTGAATGATTCAGAGGAGAACTGGGTGAAAGTGTTGTGGTCAGATGAGACCAAAATCAAGCTCTTTGGCATCAACTCAACTCGCCGTGTTTGGAGGAGGAATGACCCCAAGAACACCATCCCCACCGTCAAACATGGAGGTGGATACATTATGCTTTGGGGGGGGTTTTCTGCTAAGGGGACAGGACAACTGCACCGCATCAAAGGGACGATGGACGGGGCCATGTACCGTCAAATCTTGGGTGAGAACCTCCTTCCCTCAGCCATGGCATTGAAAATGGGTCGTGGATGGGTATTCCAGCATGACAATGACCCAAAACACACAGCCAAGGCAACAAAGGAGTGGCTCAAGAAGAAGCACATTAAGGTCCTGGAGTGGCCTAGCCAGTCTCCAGACCTTAATCCCATAGAAAATCTGTGGAGGGAGCTGAAGGTTCGAGTTGCCAAACGTCAGCCTTGAAACCTTAATGACTTGGAGAGGATCTGCAAAGAGGAGTGGGCCAAAATCCCTCCTGAGATGTGTGCAAACCTGGTGGCCAACTACAAGAAATGTCTGACCTCTGTGATTGCCAACAAGGGTTTTGCCACCAAGTACTAAGTCGAAGGGATCAAATACTTATTTCCCTCATTAACATGCAAATCAATGTATAACTTTTTTGAAATGCATTTTTCTGGATTTTTTTGTTGTTATTCTGTCTCTCACTGTTAAAATACACCTACCATTAAAATTATAGACTGATCATTTCTTTGTCAGTGGGCAAACGTACAAAATCAGCAGGGGATCAAATACTTTTTTCCCTCACTGTGTTTTTTTATTGAAGGATTAACGAAATACTTGTAGTTTGAATGTCTTTGGTCTTATTTTGTGGCTTGATTGGATAAAAACAATAAATATCGAGATATATATCGTGTATCGCCCAAACTTCTAAAAATATCGAGATATTATTTTAAAGTCATATTGCCCAGCCCTAGTTTGCAGTTACAAATCTGCAGAAAGAGTAATAAATTAAGGGAGTCAGGCTGTGCCGTTTAAAATACATATATACTAGCACAAATGATGACGATAATAATAACAATACATATTTGCTATTTAGTATTATTGTTGCACATGGAAACATATTGTTATGGGACGTGCTTGTCTGAACATAATGTTGTCTACACGTTTAGCTCTTCCTGATATCTCTTAATAGAAACGTGTATTTATTATCACAAACCAAACCCACAGTCGCTGCTCCTCCCATCAGAGGGGCGGATTCACAGCAGCCTGGTTTTGCAAAAAAAGCTCTGGGACTCCGGCACGGCATGGCACGACACGGACCCATGAGTCTGTGGAACCGAGACATAGGTCTGCTTACAGGTGTATGCCATTTATTTATAATCACAACTTATAGAACCGATCTATATATATATGACTTTTAAAATGACTTTTAAAAAATGAATTTTAACTGTTTTTAAAGATTTAGTTGATTTTAAAAGCACTAGTTGTTTGTTTTTTTTGGTTGTTATGGTTTTTTTTTATTTGTCAAATACATTGACTGTTTGGATTTTAATTTTAAATGCATCGGACTGTTTTGGTTTGTTTTTTATATATATTTTTTTTTTTATCGTTTTATTTGTTTTTTGCTTTGTCCGGTGCATTTTCAGTTATTTTCAATGTATTTGACCCTTTTGTTAGTTTGCAGTTTTGCTTTAATCACAAGTTTGTTCTATTGTTTTATGCACTTATTTATTTGAGTTCATGTATTCTGTTTACGTTAATCACTTAAGATTTTAAAATGTTTAAGTGATTTTAGAATATTGATTTTAACAAATTTTAAATCACGAGTATTAAAATTTGTTTTGAATGTTTTTATCTGTATTGTAAAATACTTTACCAAATAAAATAGTGTGTATGTGTATATATATATATATATATATATATATATATATACACTCACCTAAAGGATTATTAGGAACACCATACTAATACTGTGTTTGACCCCCTTTCGCCTTCAGAACTGCCTTAATTCTACGTGGCATTGATTCAACAAGGTGCTGAAAGCATTCTTTAGAAATGTTGGCCCATATTGATAGGATAGCATCTTGCAGTTGATGGAGATTTGTGGGATGCACATCCAGGGCACGAAGCTCCCGTTCCACCACATCCCAAAGATGCTCTATTGGGTTGAGATCTGGTGACTGTGGGGGCCAGTTTAGTACAGTGAACTCATTGTCATGTTCAAGAAACCAATTTGAAATGATTCGACCTTTGTGACATGGTGCATTATCCTGCTGGAAGTAGACATCAGAGGATGGGTACATGGTGGTCATAAAGGGATGGACATGGTCAGAAACAATGCTCAGGTAGGCCGTGGCATTTAAACGATGCCCAATTGGCACTAAGGGGCCTAAAGTGTGCCAAGAAAACATCCCCCACACCATTACACCACCACCACCAGCCTGCACAGTGGTAACAAGGCATGATGGATCCATGTTCTCATTCTGTTTTCGCCAAATTCTGACTCTACCATCTGAATGTCTCAACAGAAATCGAGACTCATCAGACCAGGCAACATTTTTCCAGTCTTCAACTGTCCAATTTTGGTGAGCTTGTTCAAATTGTAGCCTCTTTTTCCTATTTGTAGTGGAGATGAATGGTACCCGGTGGGGTCTTCTGCTGTTGTAGCCCATCCGCCTCAAGGTTGTACGTGTTGTGGCTTCACAAATGCTTTGCCGCATACCTCGGTTGTAACAAGTGGTTATTTCAGTCAAAGTTGCTCTTCTATCAGCTTGAATCAGTCGGCCCATTCTCCTCTGACCTCTAGCATCAACAAGGCATTTTCGCCCACAGGACTGCCGCATACTGGATGTTTTTCCCTTTTCACACCATTCTTTGTAAACCCTAGAAATGGTTGTGCGTGAAAATCCCAGTAACTGAGCAGATTGTGAAATACTCAGACCGGCCCGTCTGGCACCAACAACCATGCCACGCTCAAAATTGCTTAAATCACCTTTCTTTCCCATTCAGACATTCAGTTTGGAGTTCAGGAGATTGTCTTGACCAGGACCACACCCCTAAATGCATTGAAGCAACTGCCATGTGATTGGTTGGTTAGATAATTGCATTAATGAGAAATTGAACAGGTGTTCCTAATAATCCTTTAGGTGAGTGTATATATATATTATTCCTTGAAAGTAATCTTAACACTTTGCAGCCGAAGCTTTCTAATATAATTAAAACGTGCTGGTTCAATGGGGAATCGAATTAATATATTTCCATTTTCAAATGTCTATCTTAGGTTCTGCAAGTCTAAAAGTGCTGTTATACAATTCACCCAAAAGCAAAGCACATTTATTAGGACATCCACATTAAATCACAATAAATCGTATGCATTAGTTATCAATGAAAAATTGAGATTTATAACCTGAAAATGTGTATCACATACACACACACTGCATTTGTTGTCATTTTTAAAGTTTGAACTTTGCATTTTTATTTTCCTTTTAACTTGGTCGGGCGAGTGATTGATATGCATCGAAAGCAGCCTGAGACGCGTCTATAGTGATATCCTCAGCGCTGCGCACTTCTGCGGTTTCTGTTTTAACTTCATCTTCATTCACATTGTAAACAGCGCTTTCATTTCTGCATCGGCCCAGTTTTTACCTCTAACGCTGGCATTTGTGATTGTACTGCTCAGCTCAATATAATCGCATTTCGGATTGCATAGTAAACAGCTGGTGTGGTTTTAAAATTGATTTGAATGGAAACCTGCTTCGGTTAAATTTATATCGTTTTAATGCAAAATGTGGATAATTAATAAAGTTATGGTCCCTTTCACAATTTCACAATGCATTTTCCACGTGTAAAATGCATAGTTAAATTTCAGACTTCAATCATACTTAGTACAAGAACAAACAATAGCAAGTTTACCAGCTACACACTTTTATTTCAATCGACCGAGTAGTTTGAACTGTTTACATTATAACTCATTACTTAGCCTAGACTTTTATAATATATAAAAGATGTGAGCTAGTGAAATGTAACAGTACATTTAAGGCTATAGATCGATATGACATTCAAACAATATAATCTTCGTACCCGGGTTTACTCTGAGTGAGACGCGCAGTCTCTGGGGGCGGGGCTTGAGGTGCGTCACACGCTGACGCTTTCCACTCGGTCCAGGGCCCTGTGTCCACCAATGCGTTTTTTCCTGAGGTCGGCGTATTTTTCCAATTGTTTGCAATGGGGGCGTCTTTTTCACGCTGAGCGCTGAGCTCCGCGTTTTTTTCTGGTCGCCGAGAGTTGAAAAATGTTCAACTTTGAGTAAAACGCTGCGCTCGTCACTGTCACTTTTTGCCCAGCCGTCCAATCACAGCGGAGCAGGGGCGGGACAAATACCACACCGACCGTCCATCCTCCTTCTCTACCTTGTGCCGACATTGTACAGCCAGTATTTGTTAGCAACACAAACTATAGCTCTGGCCTTTGCTCTGGATGAAGGGAAGGCTGAAGCACGTAGAGAGAGGACGTACTGACGGTGTGCTATTTGTCCCTCCCCTCCTCCGCTGTGTTTTACCCAAAGCTGAACATTTTTCAACTCTCGGCGACCAGAAAAAGACGCTCAGCGCCGCGTCACGCTGCCAGCGTTTTAAAAACGCTGCTCCCATTGCAAACAATTGAGAAAACACGCCGACCTCAGGAAAAAACGCTTTGGTGGACACACGGCTAAGGCCGGGTCAAAAAGCGGTACTAGTTTTGACCTCTCTCATTGCCCAGGGCCGCCTTAAATCTTTGACCTCATTCATATATGAGTTAAGGCGGCCCTGGCCGGCCTAAATCTCAAATGGGAACGGGGTCTATTGCCATCAGCGCCCAACGTTGCAAATATGTCGGAATGCTGCCGTGGTTTGATAAAATTGAATATCAACTATGGTTAAAACAAGGTCCACGTTTGCGGACAGCATTGTAAGGTTTGCAAGAAAAATATTAAAGTTTTCACTATGTGAGAGTCTGCGCTGTCGAGTTATGCCAAAGGTAAACGGCAGGGAATTGTCCATAATTTCTAGACCTGAATGGCCACTGTAGGCACGTGTTTGATGGTTTGCTGACAGTTCCTCTTTCTGTGCGCATCCATGTGTCTGCATATTAGTGTCGTGTGTGTGAGTTCGCCACCGCGCTGTCCAGTGAGGTTTTATTTTGTCTTCAGTTGCTTAACTTTTCTTTGTGTATTATTAAGACTTAAAACATAGTGTATAGGTTTTCTACAAGTATATAATATAATAAATCTGCTTGTGTATTTTATTAATCAATGTAAATTAGACAAAATAAACCTATACAAGTAGAATACAACAGAATAAGCCTTTATTTTTCAGACATGCACAGCAGTAAGCACAACCGCAACCAAGAGACGGAATAATAAGAATAACTGTTGCATATGTGTATTCAATTGATCATTGTACACGAAATACAGTCAATAAACATTGATTTCATTAGAATTAAATTGCTAGAAAGATAGATCGATAGAATATGCTTTTTCAGACTAGCAAAGCAATAAGCATACCGGCAGAACAACCGCAACAAAACGAGAAAGACACTGATACTTTCGCAGCAGAGGAGTGTCATTCAGCACTGGCACAATGCAAAAACAAACTAAAAAGTTTCTAAAATTAGGTAATCGCTTAACCCTAGCAAAAACAAAATAATTTGTCCAGTACAAGGTATTTACTAATATATATATATATATATATATATATATATATTAGATAGATAGATAGGTTATATCCTTAACCTAGTAAACGGTGACGGTCTTTATGTTATGGAATCTCCCTCAGCTATAAATACTTTGCATTAGTATCTGCTGGTCTCTGCTTTTTATTTTTTTTTTTATATATATATATATATATATATATATATATATATATAAATAAATAAATGACATGTTGATGGTTTAGTATTCATATTCAATTATTATAATGTGTAATTCCATTAAAAAAAAAAGCAGAGACCAACAGATACTAATGCAAAGTATTTATAGAGGGAGGTTCCATAACATAAAGACCGTCACCGTTTACTAGGTTAAGGATATAGGAACTTATACTGTTTTGAAGTGAATAAACATGATGATGTTTTGACAGTAAGTGAGCATACTGAATATACATGGATTGACTCAATAGAACTTTATGTTATGCTCTATTTTACATTTGCTCGTTGAATGTACATGGAAGTTCAATAAATAAAAGTATTGATGTATTTTTTTACGTTTTGCATGTTTAAAACAATTGTCACTAAAGCTTTAATTCAAACTGAAGTTACTGTGTACTGGTGTTCACTAATTTTGACTGAGTGCAAGATTGATTTATATTGGTTTAATATCAACCTGATTTAAGCAAGGTAACCAAATAATGCCAAGTGTACATGAAGGCTCTCATGAAACATTTTTGGTGTAATAACATCTAATAGTGTGGTGAAATTATAATTTCATGTGCTTAGTTCAGTGCAGAAAATTGTGCATTTTAGGTTTAGTTTACCAAGGCTGCAAGGTTTACTAAATTGCCAGTACTAATGTGTGGAAGTAGGCGTGGGGTTAACAAGAGATGGCCTTTTTACACATTATTAATAAGCTTAGATTTGAGAGAGACTTTTATTTTCTTATATGGATAACACTGGCATTATTAAAGCAGTATTAATTTTCACTGATTAATTTTATATAGATATTATCCCATCTTTATTAAGGACTGAATCTGTGTGATTGTTCAGTGGACACCTTGCCTGTCATGTATAGCTGTATGAATTGTCCTCCTGGTTGTGCTTAGTGTTGGGTATTTTCTATTACCAGAGGAGAGTTTAGAGAGGAAGGAGGAAACATCAGAAAAGAGCCAGGCAGAGAGATGAGGGAGATAGAGAGAGGAAGACAATAGGTGAAAGAGAGAGAACTCCTGTAAGGGCACAGTTCATAAATATAGGCTAAGTGATACACAATAAGCCGTTGGACTTGTGACACCCAACATCAGAACCTGAACAAGGCACTGTTTGCTAACGTGAAACGTTTTTTATGTTGGTGTAACTTGGTGTTTACTGCCTTTTTGTTCAGGGCTCACTTGTGAAAGAGATGTAAATTTCAATGTGATTTCTCTGGTTAAATACAAAAAATTTGCCACTGTGTCATTATGCATTATAGTCCCTGACTCCCTGTGTGTCATGTCAGAGGAGTAATGACTGGAGCCAGTGACTTGACTAGAGTCATTGCACAAAACATGTATTATGCATATTATTTTCATAGTCTTTTTTTAATAAAATCAATTACACAAGTGTTTCCAGTATACCCCACCTCTTGGTTATCCTGTTGGTTTTTGTGTAAACCAGTGTGTTGTAAGCAAGCCGATACGTCACAAAATGTGACACAACTGGAGGTCTCAGCAAGTTTTACTGATCATTTCATGTTTGCACCTTTTTGGAATGGGGATAGGAAGCTTCCCACGAAACATTATGAACGACAAGTCAAGAATACCAACAGGGGCTGAATTCACTTTAAAGAACTACAGAGCAAACGGGGACGGAAGCTGGACGTCTGCACCCTGCGGCCCTGTGGTTCTGCAGTCAGCGAACATCTCTGAACAGCATTCGAGATCTCCTGTGTTTGAAGAACAAGCACCCAGACCTGCAAAAAAGTTAAATGTTGACATTCATTGTCGTGTAAAGTAATGCAGTCTGTATGACAGATTTGTAATATATTTTTCAGAGTAAAGTTGTCTCCCTGTGCAAATCTACAGCAGTCTCCTTGCCTCACAAGATGAGTATCAGTATGGTTCAGCTTTGTACCGAGCCTATGCTGTCAAGCTCAAATGATGTGTGTATGCATTAAATTCATAAGTTGATCAAAAACCAAATAAATTATTGTAAATAAATTTCCTTGTATTCTGCTCTAAAGTGGCAGTGGTAATGTTTCATGGTGTTCGTGTTGCTCACGATGCCCACTCTCTCTGCTCTTCGACAGTACGGTGCTGAAGTGTGATATTGTTTGCTCATCGATATCCAAAAGAATGTGCAAGTTCATCTTGACGTTAACAGGATTAACACAGCAGTGAAAACAAAGCACAGACGAGCGTGCTATTAGCGCACAATAAAGGCACTGTGTAGGCCACACACCGGAAAGGAAACTGCAGTATACTGTACATTTTTAGAGACCTGGTCCTGCCCCTAGCCTGTTGTGTGCATTTAGGAGTCAGACAGTTTGCAGTGAAAGTGCTTTGTGGGGCATTGCTGCACGTCTGTGTGTTGCACAGAACAGGAAATCACTTAACACACACAATGACACAGAAGACACTTGTTTTAACTTCCAAAGTGAGGCTCTGTGTGTGTATGTGTCCCTGGGCTCACTGTGTTCAGTGTCTGCAACCACACTGAGCCATGCACAGCCAGGGCGTGAGAGAATGCTCCCGCTGTTGTAAATGAAGTCATACTGAGACTGGGAGCTTCCCCCTGAGGGGGCAGTTCTGTGGAAACTAGTGCATCCTACTGTGGGCCAGCGCAGGGGGATCAAGTCACAGTGCTGCTCTCTAGCTTCCCCACCCTCCCAGAATGCACTGTGGGGGCAGTGTTTTGTGTTATGGGCCAGATTGGTCTTCTCCCTATTTAAGGGAGCGAGAGACTGAGAGAGTGAAAGAGACAAAGACATGCAGACAAATTGAGAGAGAGGGAGTGACCGAGAGAGAGCTATGCCAGGTGTTCGCAGGGGCAGGTGTAGTGTGGCACAGTGGGGTTTTAAACCGGTGCTGGACTGTACTGTGCTGCTCTGTGTTGTGTGTGGTGCAGTGCACTGTGCAGTAGAATTGTCTGCTGCAGTGCCATTTCCTGGGCTGCGCTGGGTTTGGGTGTGTTCATCTGCGTAAGGGTTACGCAGGTGTACCTGAGGCTGCACAGAAATCTGCAGAACCGACTCACTGGCTGGGAGGAATGACACAGAGAGAGAGAGAGAGAGAGAGCTGTGTGTATATATAATTTTGTGAGTTTTTGAGGTTTTCTGCGTTTCTGCGAGTGTGATTGTGTGCGTTACTCTGTGTCTTTGTGAGTGTGTTTTTTCTGCTCAGGTGCGTCTGATTGTGCTTGCCCCCCCAGGCTGCTGCTCCTCCCTCCTCGGCCCAAGCAGTTGGGCGGGCTGTGGGAATCGAGGGGGCAGGGAGTGCCAGTAAAACACCCTTCACACATACTCACTCACTAAGCCCTCCTCCATCATTCAGTAGATCTTAGGGCTGCTCTACCTGTTTTTTCATTCATTCCCTGGTGTTCAGTGTTACACGTGTGCACAGCTGTGCGCAGATCTGTGTTGTGTCAGGAGGGGAGGGGCTGTAGGGATAAATTATGTGTTTTAAGTAGCCTGTTCATCTGTTTTATTATAGGCTGTACTGCCCTTTGTGCCCAGATGTATAGACAGAGACTGGAGTCAGTCATTAGCTTATACATTCCAATTTACGATTTTCTCTCAACAGACTGATTAAACGCACATGCATCCTTGCACACATGCTACCTTGTACCATCTCGAACACGCACACTCTCTCTGTCCTGAGTGCAGTATTCTGGGATTGGCTCCAAATGTGGCCTGTGGATTCCTCGGCAATGTCACTGTAGAATATTCGGCAGGACCCTGTGGAACTCCCCCACTCCCAGCATTCTGTCAGTGTTTGGCAGGCCTGTCAGGGTGTGGCCAGATCAGATCCTGTCCAGCTATAGAGATATGCACTTCACGCACACACGCTCACTCAGTCACACACATTTATGCACACACGCTCACTCAGTCACACACATGCTCACTCAGTCTCTCTCTCTCACACACACACAGGGCCCTGATTCCTCCTGGCAGTGCCAGTGCGAGTCTGGTCCCCAGCACCACAGACAATCCTCTGTGGCCATTAACCAGTCACCCCTGGCAGGCCCTGTAATAGTCTGGCATTGTTGGCACAGGATGCCCAGGGTACCTTACTCTCTCACTCTTTCTCTCACACACGTACGAGGAGCAGCTATGCATTCCTCACTTTTAGCTGAGGAGAGAAACTGGAACTATAGCCGAAACTGGGTGAGAGGGTGAGGGTCACCGTTGATGTGGGGACAAAATGTGCAGTGTTGGCCTCTGTGCCCAGTGGAAGGGGCAGCTGTGTTCCCGCTGTGGAGCTGGGCATGGTACAGATGCTGAGCCAACGCTGTGCCCACAGTATCTGGTGTTCCGGCCACTACTGTGCCCGGGCCTGCTAGTGCCATGGCGATGGCAACTGTGACCTGTAGTGACCCCATTCTCACAATCCTCACTCTGCAGGGGCTGGACGGTGGGGAATGGGGGGTTGAGTGGCCTGTGAAATTAACTGCAATAGTCTGTGTGGGTTGTGGTGATTGGTTGCTCTAAGCCTGGCATAATGCAGAGAGAGAGAGAGAATAACGGGTAGAGCATGTGAGACAGTGGTGGGGGGTGAGGGGTAGGGGGTGAGAGACCATGAGAATGCAAGATGGAGAGAGAGTGTCATGAAAAAAGTGAGAGAGAGAGAGACAGACACGGAATGGGGGAGAGACAGACAATGGGAGAGAGAGAGGAGCTATTTCACACGCATGCAAAGACGGAGAGAATGGGAGAGAGGGAAAGAGAGAGACAGAGACAAAATGGGAGGGAGAGAGATAGGGAGAGAGAGAAAAGAGAGCCATTTCACACGCACGCACGCATGAGATGGACATGTGAACTCTGTCTGCAGAAGCTGTGCTCTGGTTCTCGTTCTCTGGTGTTTTTTGTGGTTTAGTTTTTGTTTGTCTTCTGTTTCCCCCTTTTTTGTTGTTGGCTCTGTGGGTGAAACCATCTTCATTCATTCAATTAAATATTGTGTAATAAGCTTGACTTATGCTGTTCTGCCTGGAGAAGGAATAGCTGTTTGAATGGCGTTAACACCGGGTGGGTACAGTGCGATTAGCCTGCAGGGAGGGGGTGCTGTGTTCCCTGTGCTGACCCACGCTTTTCCTCTCGTGCTGCAGGTGACATCACACAGAAGGGCTACGAGAAGAAGAGAGCCAAGCTGCTCGCCCCCTACATCCCCCAGACTGCAGGTGAGGCTCCGTCTGCCCATCTCGCTCTGTCAGTCTGCTGCATCACTCAATGTAATCCATAATTCCTTGCCTATTGGAAGCCTCAGCTTTATTGCACCCATCAGTAAATGCAATCAGGTTACAGTGTGGATCGCAGATGGCTTTTCGAGGAAGCAGAGGAGCGGTAGCAGTGCTTATAAAATCACAATCTCTCAGAGGTGACGCATAAATCATACTTACCCCATCACTTCAGAGTTTAGTTTTTGCTTCGAGACGATCAACGTTTCTGTAGATTGATTTTGACAAAGTACGGTATATTACAAACATCCCCAAAATGCAAAACATCTGTTGTTTTCTTCACTGTCAAAGATACCAACCAAGTACAGGCTCAGGGTGACCACACGCAGGCAGACCTGGCTGCCCAGAGAGAACAGGCTCTGTGGACACTGTATCAAAATTAAACTCATTCAGCGTTTACACACAGCACAGATGCATTGTAAAAACAAAACAAGAAACGTGAGAACACATGTAGACAAGCAGAAACGAAAATACAACTATACGAATATGCAAAGATAACTCAGCCTTTTATTTTTATTTATTTGTATTTATGCATTAAGATATTTAAATCGATTCGCTATTTCAGACACTTTTACTGTATTGAATAAAATACAAGATAGAGTTAACATGCATTCGTCACCGCGCATATAGTTCATTTTGAATATAATTTGTATGAGTGGATACATTTTCATTCATTTTGTAGCGTATTTTTAATTTTATTCTTATTTAAAAAAACAATGACTGTAGGCTAGCCTATTGATTATGGATGCAGCTGTATTGGGGGGTGTTTGCGGTCGTGTCAGATCAATAAACTGTCGGACGATCTCAGGTGATGTTAATGGTTTGATGGGAAATTATTCTTATTGATGAAGTCTGGGATGATGGTCCCAAATCACTGTTTCATTGTCCCTGTTGCCAGACACGCAGCAATGCTCTTATGTTTTGAAAGTTGCCCTGGATAAGGGCGTCTGCTAACAAATACATAAATACTACTACTAATAATAATATTTATTGTCAGCACTCTGCTGGCGTGTGATCGCTCGCAAAGCGCATCACTGTAACAGCGCTTATTGTGTATTTGATCTTCTCTTACTGTAAAATGTATGTTTTCTGTAATTCGCCCTGTGCTAATAAAATGAATTTATTCATAAATTATTAATCATGCGCAAACCAACCCGGGACACATGACTCGTAGGGGCGCTGGATTCGGCGTCACACTTCTGCCAGTGGCGGAAGAAGCTGCCCGTAAGGACCAGTTCATGACCAGTTCATTAACAAACAACATTTCTATCCAATCTATATCGTCGCATTAACTCTCATCATCATAATATCGATGTAACACGTCTTTCCTTTCACGGAAGGTGAGCTCAGTCGTCTCTCATTGCTGTAATTTGCCAACTCCTAACTAGTTATTGACCTGGTGAGCCCATATTGTTACTAAAGTGTCTCTCTCCTCGACAGACCGCTGTTTGCTGCTGATTTCACTCATTTTTAATCAAAACTCTCCTCATTGCTCGCGTCTCTGCTAGCATTTTAAATATTTAATAACAGGTGTGACAAACTGTCCCGTTCACACAACAGTTTACAACCAATGTCAATTTCTTTTTTTGTTCTCACAATAGCTGTGAACATCACCTGTAACCAGTGACTGTGACTAAATATCAAACACTGTACTATTAAATATTATGTATGATTTCCAAACAAGTGTCGGGACAAACACAGAAAGTGAGGGGAGCATCCCAATTCATAGTTTCTACGCCACAGTTTAAAATAGGCTGGCTTTATAGCAAGTGTTGGTGTCGGTAGCCAAGTGAGCAGCAATACAGCAGACCCAAAATTACTTGGAAGGGGACATTTAATTATTTAATTAATCCGCTATTATTGTATGTTGTTAAAGAAAACGAAAAGCGTTAAAATATAACGTAATATTATTAACTTTCCTCTGTATCTTCTGTTGGCAGTGGCACTGGTTGACCGTTGAAATTTAAAATGTCCTTGCGAGACCAGTTTTAACCCAACTGGGTGCATTATTATAGAAACAACGTAATAAATGATAGGAATAACCCAACAGAATGACCCAATATGTTTAACCCAGCTATTGGGTAAAATAAATAACCCTAAGTTTTTTGGAGTGTAGTGGAAACCCCCCGGCACGGCACGGCCACGCTGAGGTGCAGCTAAAACGTTGCTAGTGGAAACGGGGTATTTTATATTCGTCCACAAAAACATTTACTGGGTATTGTCTTCATAGCAATAGTTAACAATGATTGTAATGTTTGTTGCAACTTCAGCATAGATTATTGTGATGTTCATTGCAACTTCAGCATTCTTACCTTCGAGAAATCAGTCTCTCGTCTAAGCCAGGCATATCTCTGCTTTCCCTTTTCCCACGTCTCTCTCACAAATTCGGCATACAGTGTCGATTAGCTATTTACTTGTGAGCTATAACCAATCCGATCACACTGCGGGCAGGACATTGAGCCGGACTAGATGCAGAAACTTTTCTGAGGAATGCGATCTGGGCTGTGCGATATGACGATATATATCGTGTGATGATAGAAAAACATCTATCATTTCATTTTATGCTCAATATTACGGCAATATTTTTCGTTATTTGGACGATGGTTTGCGTTCTTCCCGGTTCTTCCACACGTGCTGAATACAGGCAAGAAATGTGTTTTCAGAAACACAGACAGACATGGAGGAGAGTGAACTTGACACAGAATAACCAAAAGATACTTTAATGCACAAGCGCACACGTTGTTCCCCGCTCTCGTCGCCCGGCTAAACTCGATCTGCAAGCACCCCAGACAATACGCGATCGCACCCCCCACCCACACTAATTTAGATTAAAATTAAAATTAAAGAATAATAAAGTTTGTTTGCATTTTAATAAATTGGAAAGCAATGCAAACAGATGCAGAAAGTTTCGTTTTCTTTTTATTAAGATGTTGAAGTAATACAGTTTTTATTATTATTATTATTATTATTATTATTATTATTATTATTATTATTATTATAACAATTTTGTATTAACACTTGCTATACCGGTAAGTAATATGGAAACGCGACAGTCAGAGAAGAAATGCACCTGCTGAGCAGATGTTAAATGCGCCACTATAAACCCGAATGTCATAAATCTACCTGAATTTATACAATTTTACAGCGCATGTGTTGCGTGATTACTATTACTTGTGCTATTGTTGTTATGTGACAGTAAATCATACTTTGTATATATGTGTGTGTGTGTATATATATGTATATATAGCGAATAAAACCATAACACACGTAATAGTGATCATATAACACTTGCGCTGTAATGTGTTGCATTCTGCATATATTTACCATGACATCCTGCATGTGGTATTTGTTAGTTTTGCATATTTAATCATTAACTAAATACTTGTAGTTTGAATGTCTTTGGTCTTATTTTATAGCTTGATTGGATACAAACAAGAAATATCGTTATATATCGTGTATCGCGCAAACTTATAAAAATATTGAGATTATTTTAAAGTCATATCGCCAGCCCTAGGTCGATCCCTAGATGCACTTTCTCCTGAACTGTACTAAATATAAAAAACTCCCTTCCTCATTTCCCTGATATAAACAATTCTGAAAACATGAAACTCCTCTTGGGTGCAGGAGACACAGCCCATCTGGCAGCCCAATGTGTGACGCTGTGTCTCAGGCTGAGGGACAGAGAGGCAGTGCTCCGCACAGTTAAAATATACAGTTTATACAAGTCCTACGTCTTAGATTGTAAGCTAATAATTGCAGACAAGATGTAAAGTCATATTTAAGAGCTCAGGGGAAGGGGACATATGTGAAATCAATATAAGCAACAGGAGTACTAGCAATGTAAAAGCAAGTTGTACGATGAAAACTATATATAAAGTGACATTTTACAGGAAAACTGAGCCACACAGGGGAATAACAACTAAATTACAGGTACAGTCTGACTAGGTGTGTATGCTTTCTTATATACATTTCCTTCTTTAAATATTATCTAACTGTTGTATTTATTAATGTATTAATATTACTATTTGTATGCATCAGTTTCTTTCTCCTCTGTATCATTATCAGTCACTCCCCTGTTTGCTGTCTATGGCTGCTGAGATTATTCCTACTGTCTTATGCTTTCCCTGCTGTATATACACTTTTTTTTTTTCTTCTCCTGCCTGTGTTTACCAATATTTATTATGATTTATTATTGCTTTTGAAATATTGCTTACGATGGTCATGCCAGTAAAGCACAGTTTAATTGAACTGAGAGGGAGAGAGAGGGGTCAGTGGAGAGATCAGTAACCCCCAGCGAAGAACCCTGAACAGAGAGATCCTGTTTCAATTCCGCCTAATCAGCTGGGATTAGTGTGGATCACCAGGTTGGCAAAGTGGGAGATGTTTTTACAGGGTGTTGCTAACCCCTGGTGGTTGCACTGTGGAAATGCACCTGCTTCACAACTGATTATTGGAAGTTTGTATTTTTTTTCTATTTTCTATTAAATCTTTTAAAGACTTCTGTTTATGTAAACATTTAGAAATCTTTCACGAGTCACCTCCCTGATCAGCCACAAGTTTTCAAATTCAAATGAGCTTAATTGGCATGACTGAGACACTTCAGTGTTGCCACACATGGCCAGTGTGCAGGAACAGGGTGACAGAAAACAACACATTCAGGGAATTATACATTTAAAAATGTAACCAATATTGACAGACAATGTTGCATGGATTATATGTAGATGTTACTGGTTGTTTGTGCAGTTTAGATCACCAAAAGCTAATTAAAGGTGCTTTTCACACCCACAGTTTGGTGCAGATCACGGTGCGGTGTGGTTACAGCTGTATGTGTAACCTCTGGTAGTGACATCATTACAGCAGGCTGCGGATCAAACTGATTGCAGAGACCCCTGGAAAGGGTGGTGTTGGGTTGTTTGAGAGTGAATTTGGCACATTTTCGTCATCGCTCCACTGACCTGTTTTGCAAACGACTCCACACAGCAGACTGACTGTGACCGTGCAATCCACTGAGACACACCGTGGTGCCGGTGTGTGCTGTTTCTACTGTGGTTGTGTGTTTCTGTATTTACATATGTACATATTGTATGTATGTAGGCCTATGCATTAATTGGACAGGCCTTTTGCTCAGTAAACTGAGAGTGAACAGAGCACGTTTGGAAACGCTTGTGTGAAACCAGTACAGCTCTGCTCTCTCTGCATAAAACTGCAAGTTGGCTTTCACTTTCAATTAAAAATAAGTTTGATATTAATTCTCCTGCTGTGAATTAAGGGAGCAGGTTGCTGCCAACTAGGGTTGCAAAAAGTTGGAAACTTTCCATGGAAGCTTAGCCTGGGAACTTTTTTGGGGGGGGAATACACGTAATTAGGCAATTCTAGGTCTTGTGGCATGTTTTGGTTAAAATATCCCCATTAAATGGGAATCCAGTAGAACTGCACCCCTCTGCAAGCTCAGTGCACTCTTCCATCACATATGGAGCTGATTCTCAGACTCTTGCACTAATGCAGAGCTATTGAGCCACGCTACTGCAGTCTGAGCCAAGGACTATAAGCTTTTAGCTAAGTTTTGATTACGGGGGTGAATATATTTTATATGATATTTCAGTAAACTAGCAAATTGTAGTTGCTTAACTCATTAATAACTGACATGTTCACAGTATTTAGAAATTGGTGATTTAGGGTATCCTATAACAAAGTGGATTGGGGCTCTCCAGGACCAGGGTTGGAGACCACTGGCCTAGAATAACACAGGCATTCAAACTTTAAGCTTAAAACTACAAACCATTAACAGAGAAATGCACAGCTTCAGCCATACAAACTTCCCACCTACAAAGGCATGTGAAAATCTGAAACATACTGATATAGCTTGGAAGCCTTTAAAGTTGAATGCAACTTCTAGTTATTTTTTTGTATCATCAGTTGTCATTTCAGGTAAAACATGGTCACTGCCTTCAATGCTAATTGTTAAATCATCAGCTGTATATAAACACACTTTGCTTTAGGCTACAATTTAAAGATTTATGTTGAAAGGGTATTTTTTAGTTTAGTTTTTTCTGTTAGAAGGGTTTGCAATTAAGTCTGCTCATGATAAGGTAAAAGGTTTGTTTCAGTCTGCATATGACATGATAAATACAGCCTATGCAAATAACCCCTACATTTCCTTATTGTTTCCGATAATTCCCATATATTCCAGTTAATTCCTATATATTCCCATTAATTCCCACAGAAAGTTTCCACCTATGACTATTCCCAAAATTATGCAACCCTACTGCCCTACTGCTACTACTCTCGTGCTGATCAGTATTAGTACACTTTTGCTGATGTCTTACCCAGTCTGACTCGTATGCAAACGCATCGTGAATGTAGGAGGAAGTGTCAGAAGTGACACAGAAGTTATTTTCTGAAGGGAAGAATAGACTACAGTGTCATACATTGAGAAACATCGATCTGCAAAAAAAAAAAGGAAATCTTGGGAAATTTTCAAAGTTTAGAACCTTTGTTTACAGATTGAAGGGTAATGAATCATCAGTCTCTTTAGTCTCAAATTCAGATTCAAAACGAGCTTTATGGCATGAGCACCTTGCTCAGGTTTTGCTTAAGCATTTTGTAAATGAAAGTAAATGAAAAATCAAAAAAGGTGTGTGTGTATATACACTCACCTAAAGGATTATTAGGAACACCTGTTCAATTTCTCATTAATGCAATTATCTAACCAACCAATCACATGGCAGTTGCTTCAATGCATTTAGGGGTGTGGTCCTGGTCAAGACAATCTCCTGAACTCCAAACTGAATGTCTGAATGGGAAAGAAAGGCGATTTAAGCAATTTTGAGCGTGGCATGGTTGTTGGTGCCAGACGGGCCGGTCTGAGTATTTCACAATCTGCTCAGTTACTGGGATTTTCACGCACAACCATTTCTAGGGTTTACAAAGAATGGTGTGAAAAGGGAAAAACATCCAGTATGCGACAGTCCTGTGGGCGAAAATGCCTTGTTGATGCTAGAGGTCGGAGGAGAATGGGCCGACTGATTCAAGCTGATAGAAGAGCAACTTTGACTGAAATAACCACTCGTTACAACCAAGGTATGCAGCAAAGCATTTGTGAAGCCACAACACGTACAACCTTGAGGCGGATGGGCTACAACAGCAGAAGACCCCACCGGGTACCACTCATCTCCACTACAAATAGGAAAAAGAGGCTACAATTTGCACAAGCTCACCAAAATTGGACAGTTGAAGACTGGAAAAATGTTGCCTGGTCTGATGAGTCTCGATTTCTGTTGAGACATTCAATGGTAGAATCAGAATTTGGCGTAAACAGAATGAGAACATGGATCCATCATGACTTGTTACCACTGTGCAGGCTGGTGGTGGTGTAATGGTGTGGGGGATGTTTTCTTGGCACACTTTAGGCCCCTTAGTGCCAATTGGGCATCGTTTAAATGCCACGGCCTACCTGAGCATTGTTTCTGACCATGTCCATCCCTTTATGACCACCATGTACCCATCCTCTGATGGCTACTTCCAGCAGGATAATGCATCATGTCACAAAGGTCGAATCATTTCAAATTGGTTTCTTGAACATGACAATGAGTTCACTGTACTAAACTGGCCCCCACAGTCACCAGATCTCAACCCAATAGAGCATCTTTGGGATGTGGTGGAACGGGAGCTTCGTGCCCTGGATGTGCATCCCACAAATTTCCATCAACTGCAAGATGCTATCCTATCAATATGGGCCAACATTTCTAAAGAATGCTTTCAGCACCTTGTTGAATCAATGCCGCATAGAATTAAGGCAGTTCTGAAGGCGAAAGGGGGTCAAACACAGTATTAGTATGGTGTTCCTAATAATCCTTTAGGTGAGTGTATACTGTTCTGTCTGTCTCTCTGTTAGTGCTTTTCCACCTACAAGGAGCCAGTGCTAGTTCGGAGCCGGTGCCTAATTTGGAACCATTTTTTGCTTTTCCACCGAAAAAGAACTGGCTCCGTTCCGGTACGGAGCCACTTTTTCTGGCACCAAAAACTTGCTGGTCTGGAACATAAGAACCAGTGACGTCAGGAGCCAGGGGGCGGGGTTAAGTCATCTCCGCAAAAAGTGATTTGCTGGAGCGCAGCCGCCATGTTTAAAATGCCAGCAGAGACGCGAGCAGTGAGGAGAGTTTTGATTAGAAATGAGCGAAATCAGCAGCAACAGCGGTCTGTCAGAGAGAGACACTACAGTAACAATATGGTCTCACCAGGTCAATAAAGAGTTAGGAGTTGGCAAATGGCAGCAATGAGAGACGACTGAGCGCAGCTTCAGTGACAGTAAAGCCGTGTTACAGCGATATTATGATGAGTTAATGCGACGATATAGATTGACCAGAAATGTTGTTTGTTAATTAACTGGTCATTAACTGGTCCGGTGTTACTCTTAATCCAGCGCCCGTACGAGTCATGTGTCCCGGGTTGGTTTGCGCATGATTAAGAATTTATGAATAAATTCATTTTCTTAGGTCGAATTACACAAAACATACGTATTGTACAGTAAGAGAAGATCAAATACACAGTAAGATCTGTTACAGTGATGCGCTTTGGGCTCACACGCCAGCAGTGCTGACAATGGATTATTATTATTATTATTATGTATTTGTTAGCAGACGCTCTTATCCAGGGCGACTTTCAACACATAAGAGCATCGCTGCGTGTCTGACAACAGGGACAATGCAACATTGATTTGTTGATTGGGACCATCATCCCAGACTTCATCAATAAGCACAATTTCCCATCAAACCATTAACATCACCTGAGATCGTCTGACAGTTTATTGATCTGACACGACCGCAAACACCTCCCAATACAGCTGCATCCATAATCAATAAGCTAGCCTACAGTCATTGTTTTTTTAAATAAGAATAAAATTAAAAATACGCCACAAAATGAATGAAAATGTGAACTGTGTGCGCGGTGACGAATGCATGTTAACTCTAACTTGTATTTTTTTCAATACAGTAAAAGTGTCTGAAATAGCAAATCGTTGTAAAGCCCTTAATGCATCAATAAAAATAAATACAAATAAAAGGCTGAGTTATCTTAGCATATTCGTATAGTTGTATTTTCGTTTCTGCTACATGTGTGATCTCGCGTTTTTGTGTGTGTTTTTTTACAGTGTATCTGTGCTGTGTGCAGACGCTGAATGAGTTTGATTGTGATGTTAAATAGGGTTTTAGAGACGCAGTCGCCTCGGTGCTGATTATTATTGCCGTGTTTCTCTTCTACTCCACGCTTGGGAACGCCCACATCCAGTGACGTCAGCGTTCGGTTCCAAAACTGGTGGAAAAGCGGGCCGGTTCCCAAAAAGATCAGCTGGTTCCCAGGCCGAGCAGCGGCTCTTTGTCGGTGGAAAAGCGCTATGTGTGTTCCTTTCTGCACCCTGAACTGAGTGTCGCACTGCACCTGGCCACTGCAGGTCTCTTCTGGCGTGTGTGAGTCTGTGTGTTAATGAGGCCTACTGGACATTTTAAACCACACCCGTAACCAGACCCAGCGGCTATGTGTGGTTGTGTAGAAGGTGTTGGGATGGTGTGCTGGTGGTGGGGGGGCTCAGCTAGGGGTCGTGTAAAGGTGTACAGTACAGTTGTGTGTTGCTTCTTCATTCTCCACACACCGAGGCGGGGCTGTGATAGTTTCAATTGCCGTTTTCTAGACGGAAGATGATTAACAGTCGATAAGTCACGTTTGGTCTCTATAATCGCGAAAATAATTACTTTTCGCTATGTAGTGTATTTATATTTCTCGTTAGAAAACAATCATGGCCTTAACAATACAGATGTCATTATTATTATTATTATTATTATCATTATTATCACCATCATTGCCGCCCCGCTGGTTTGAATTTGGAGTCTCAGTCGGTGCATCTTGCCTGTGTAGTTCAGTTGGCCGAATATAATCGATTACCTGGCCAAGGGAGTAATGGAGACTGAACCGGGGAAGGCAATTAGTGCAGCGTCAGCGTCCGTATGCTCTGCGACTGCACAGGGCAAACTGAGCTAAACACCACCGGCAAAATACACCCCAAAGGACCAGACCCGAGAGACCGCGAGATGCGCATTTTAAACGATAACTCGCGCTGTGACTGGAGGTGGGAGAGGAAGAGGAGGAGAGACGCGTGTGGGTGTATCAGGCTGTGCCGCTGTATGGGCGGAGAGGGAGGAAGAGAGGAGGACGAGGAGGAGAGATGCATAGAGCGTCTGTACCCATTAGTGCTGTGCCGAAGTAGTTTTAGTTGCATTATTATTATTATTATTATTATTATTATTATACGGCATCGATTATGTTTCGTGCGCCGTCGCTGAGCGGAGCAGTGCCGCGATGTCTTGATGGGACAGAGTGAGTTTGCATCGTTGGGCGATCCCACACACATACATATTGCGGTTTTGTTATAATTAATAATATTATGATTATTCCGTTCATCATTGCTTGTATAGCGCATGCATGCAGGGCGCAGTCAGCGGGCTGTGCGGTGCATTGGCTGTGTTTCTGTCGTGGCTTTGGGAGGGACGCGCTGCACAGCTCCGCTCCGCATACAACACTTCTGCCGTCATTGCTGTGGCTCACACCTTTAATCTGTAGCTGTAATTTGATTTTAATTTTTAATGTATTGCAAATTGTGCTATAAATGTGCGTTGTAGTGTTTGTACTGTGCCTAGTGTGTGTGTGTGTGTGAGAGAGAGAGAGAGCGAGAGAGGGGGTATATGTCTAGGTATAGGCTAAATTACTGCATTTGACAACTTTTGTTGCGTGTGAAAAAATCTGTAGTGTCTGTCTACAGATTTGTGTCCGTCTTGGGCTGTCTGTCAGTGTGCTATTAGAGTGAATGTGTGCACCAGTGTGTGGAGCACAAGGGACAGTGTCTGCTTTGTGTGTCAGTGTATGCCAGGCTGGCCTGGGTTGTGGCTGTGTTCTGTTTGCTGGGATGCTCTTAGCGGTGTGTCAGGTCTGTGGGTCAAGCTGGTATGTCCTCTGTGCTGTGGGGAGGAAGCAGGTAGCAGATGGGAGCTGGGAGATGGAGGCGAGTGACTAGTCACCTGATGCTGCACTCTCTGCTCACAGAGAGAGGGAGAGCGAAAGGGGGAGGGAGAGAGGGAAGGGTGACCTTGCAGTAATCACAGTCTCTGACAGATCTAGGACACAGGTGATTTTGATTTATGTATTTATTTTTCATTCTCTTTTTTTCTATCGTTTGTGAGACCATCCTGTGTCTCTGTGCCCAGGTGTGTGGGGCTGTGGCGCTTCACTGTGGATGGTCCCTCCTGTGGCTGGTCTTGACTGCTGTGGTGTCTTGTGTGTCGTGCCACTCTTCTGCTCGTGTGTTGATCTGAGCCACTGAGTGCTATGTCTGACTGACTCACTGCCCAATAAGCTCCTAGTGCACTGCCCATTGCCTTGGACACCACACTATAAGCAGATGAGAGAGGAAAGCACTGACAATTATATTACAGGGGTGTGTTTGAGTGAGTGTGGAGGGGCTGAGAGCACCAGGATCTGGGGTCTGAGCCTCTTGTCTGATCCCTCACTGCTGCACATATAGCCGGTGCAGTTGGAGCTCTGCACCGCAGTGGCTCCACCCAGTAGAGTGATAAGCCTGCTATGCGAAAAGGCAGAGTCTCCCAACATGGGAGACTTATCACTGTACTGATTTTACAGAGTGGTTATGTCACCCGTAACGAGCTCATATGCACTATGAGCCCCGTTACACACATGCACATGCTCACTTGTTCTCACTTTCACACACGCACTGACTCTCACATGCATGTACACTTGCTGACATGAACTCACACACGCTGTGTTTTGTGGGTGAGGCAGGCAGAGTGTCCTGTCCCCAACTTAGTGCTTTGTGCTGTCGTGTGACTGTGTCCTATGTCTACCCAGGAGTGGAGCCGTCCCTCCAGACTGACCAGCGGAACCAGGGGCCCAGCGCTGGCCCACAGCCCACTGCCGCCCCGCGCCACCACCGTTCCCGTGCCGGCGGTGCCAGGGATGACCGCTATCGATCAGGTGAGTTCCGAAATGGAGAGTAAAGGGGGGTGTTGCAGACAAAGTGATGACCAGGGGGGGATTACGTATCGTCGACAAGTATTAATACAATTAATACACACACTGACAATAATGATTTGTCTTATCTTCCTCCTTTCTCCCCCCCTCTCTCTCTCAGATATCCACACAGAGGCAGTCCAGGCCGCGCTGGCGAAGCACAAGGAGCAAAAGATGGCTCTGCCCATGCCAACCAAGAGACGCTCCACCCTCGCCCAGTCCCCCATCGACCCCTGCACCCCCCCAGGTCAGTGCACCCTCCCTCCTCCCACCTTGCTGGGGCTGTGAGACACGCATAGATTTGTGAGGAGTGTTTGCTTGTGTGTGTCTGTGGGTGGTGCGTGCTACACCACAAACTACACACACAATCCACCCTCCCGTCCCCCCTACACACACTGTAACAGCGTACACACACTACATACACTCCACCCCCCCACACCCCCCACACACTGTGTAGCAGTGTGTACACACAGTACAAACAACACACACTACACCCACCCCACCCCACCCCACCCCTACATACACACACACACACACACACACAACACACACATACACTTTCCGCTCACTCTCTCAAACACACACAATCTCACCCCTCCCTCTCTCTCTCAGACACCTCCTCAGCTTCCGAGGACGAGGGCTCTCTCCGCAGACGGGCGGCCCTGACTGCGGCTCTGTCCCAGGGGCTCCAGACCTCTGACTGCTGGATCAACCACTCCCTGCAAGGCTCCTCCACCTCCTCCTCTGCCTCCTCCACACTGTCCCACGGGGAGGGCCGCTCCCAGGGTGCTGCATTGGCTGATGTGCTGGCCCACACACGCTTAGGTAGGTGCGCCATCCCTGGGCCTCTCCTGGGAATCCCAGATCCTTGTCACTGTATTTTTCTGGTCTTACTTTCATACAGATAATCCTGAACTTAATGACAGTAATGTCTAATGCTGCTCATCCCCTTTTTTGTGTGTGTCTCTGTGTGCATGTCTTCTCTGTGTGTAGAGAGTGGCAATGTGCCCCCTGATGTCACCTCCTCCTCCTCCGCCCAGGAGAGGACACCACGCTTTGACCTGCCCCCCCCTGCTGCTGTCAGGGGCATGACCCGCGGCCAGAGCCGAGCCAGCATCATGGACACGGCGGATGGTGAGACCTGTCTGTCCATCTGTCTGTCTTTCTGTCTTTCTCTCTCTCTCTCTCTCTCTCTCTCTCTCTCTCTCTCTGCATGTCAGTATGTGACTGAAGCGTCTTATGCAGTTCTGACAGACATGATGCTCTGTCTGCAGGTGTCCCAGTGAGCAGCAGGGTCTCCACTAAGATCCAGCAGCTGCTGAACACACTAAAGAGACCCAAGAGGCCACCACTCAAGGAATTCTTTGTTGATGACTTTGAGGAGATTGTGGAGGGTGAGTGAGGCCAGCAGCACCATCTCTATACACTATGAGAACGACTAAGATGATGTTAATAATAATAATACAGATATACATAATAATGATGATTCTGTGTTGCATTTATGTGGGGTTTATTTTAATCCCAAAGAATCCCAAAGTACTTAACAGATAAATACATGCGTGCACAGGCACACGCATAGGCATGAGAAGCTGCTTGTACACTGATATTCCCAGAGAAGACTTCCTGAGACCGAAATGACTGCTCATCATTTGATAATGCACTGACCCCTCCCCCCTGCAGTGCCGCAGCCCGACCCCAACCAGCCGAAGCCCGAGGGGCGGCAGATCATCCCGGTGAAGGGGGAGCCACTGGGCGTGGTCAGCAACTGGCCACCGGCCCTCCAGGCCGCGCTGCAGCGCTGGGGCACTACACAGGCCAAGAGTCTCGCCCTCACCGCGCTGGATGTCACCGGCAAGCCACTTTACACCCTGAGCTATGGTGAGTGCCACAGCAACTGGGGTGAGGGGCAAAGGGCAAGGTTGAGAGGTCAGAGACCTGTATGTATATTTGTTCGTTTGTGTATGATATATATATAGATATATATATGTAATTTATGTATGTATGGCACACTAGTTGATGTGGTTGTGCTGGCTGTTCTGCAGGGAAGCTCTGGAGCCGAGCTGTGAAGCTGGCCTACACCCTTCTCAACAAACTGGGCACCAAGAATGAGCAGGTCCTCAAACCTGGAGACCGGGTAAGAGACCACAGTTGCCCACGCACACACAGACTCTGCCACACTAATACACTGTTTAGCATGTTAACAGCATGTTTAACGGCGGGTGTTTACATTTGACAGTTTGCTTACAGCATGTTTACAGTGTATTTACTGGATGTTTACAGCTTGTTTACCGCATGTTTACATTGATAATATGTTTACAGCGTTTTGTGTGCTGTCGTGTTGCAGGTGGCGCTGGTGTACCCCAACAGTGACCCTGGCATGTTCCTGGTGGCGTTCTATGGCTGCCTGTTGGCGGAAGTGTTGCCAGTGCCCATAGAGGTGCCACTGTCTCGTAAGGTAGGCAGGAGGCTGCGGGGATATGGCAGGTATTTGGGGAGTGCAGGGTATCTGGCCCATGGTAAAGGGTGAGGTGTGGTGGGGGGTTTGTGTTGGGGTAGGTTGACTATCCTGGGGGGGTTGGTCAGCATTCCTCTGTGACTGTGCTTGTGTCCACAGGACACGGGCGGACAGCAGATTGGCTTCCTGCTGGGCAGCTGTGGGGTCAGTCTGGCCCTGACCAGCGAGGTGTGTCTCAAGGGGTTGCCCAAGACACCGAACGGGGAGATCGTGCAGTTCAAAGGTCAGGATCCCTCTCACTGTACCACCCGGTCCTCCTGACTGACTGACACACTACACTGACTGATAAACTGCACAGTTCTACACACTACTGTGCACTCTTAGTTTTTCTGACAAAAGGTCTTGCTGAAATTGTTGTCTTTAACACACTTCTCTCTCCCTCCACTACCCCCACCCCCAGGCTGGCCACGGTTGAAGTGGGTGGTGACCGACTCCAAATACCTGACCAAGCCCTCCAAGGACTGGCAACCCCACATCCCCACAGCCAACACTGACCCGGCCTACATTGAGGTGAGCCCAGCGCCCTGGCATCAGTGCGTGTGTGTGTGCGTGTGTTATGTAATATACACTCACCTAAAGGATTATTAGGAACACCTGTTCAATTTCTCATTAATGCAATTATCTAACCAACCAATCACATGGCAGTTGCTTCAATGCATTTAGGGGTGGTCCTGGTCAAGACAATCTCCTGAACTCCAAACTGAATGTCTGAATGGGAAAGAAAGGTGATTTAAGCAATTTTGAGCGTGGCATGGTTGTTGGTGCCAGACGGGCCGGTCTGAGTATTTCACAATCTGCTCAGTTACTGGGATTTTCACGCACAACCAGTTCTAGGGTTTACAAAGAATGGTGTGAAAAGGGAAAAACATCCAGTATGCGACAGTCCTGTGGGCGAAAATGCCTTGTTGATGCTAGAGGTCGGAGGAGAATGGGCCGACTGATTCAAGCTGATAGAAGAGCAACTTTGACTGAAATAACCACTCGTTACAACCAAGGTATGCAGCAAAGCATTTGTGAAGCCACAACACGTACAACCTTGAGGCGGATGGGCTACAACAGCAGAAGACCCCACCGGGTACCACTCATCTCCACTACAAATAGGAAAAAGAGGCTACAATTTGCACAAGCTCACCAAAATTGGACAGTTGAAGACTGGAAAAATGTTGCCTGGTCTGATGAGTCTCGATTTCTGTTGAGACATTCAGAGGGTAGAGTCAGAATTTGGCGTAAACAGAATGAGAACATGGATCCATCATGCCTTGTTACCACTGTGCAGGCTGGTGGTGGTGGTGTAATGGTGTGGGGGATGTTTTCTTGGCACACTTTAGGCCCCTTAGTGCCAATTGGGCATCGTTTAAATGCCACGGCCTACCTGAGCATTGTTTCTGACCATGTCCATCCCTTTATGACCACCATGTACCCATCCTCTGATGGCTATTTCCAGCAGGATAATGCACCATGTCACAAAGGTCGAATCATTTCAAATTGGTTTCTTGAACATGACAATGAGTTCACTGTACTAAACTGGCCCCCACAGTCACCAGATCTCAACCCAATAGAGCATCTTTGGGATGTGGTGGAACGGGAGCTTCGTGCCCTGGATGTGCATCCCACAAATCTCCATCAACTGCAAGATGCTATCCTATCAATATGGGCCAACATTTCTAAAGAATGCTTTCAGTACCTTGTTGAATCAATGCCACGTAGAATTAAGGCAGTTCTGAAGGCGAAAGGGGGTCAAACACAGTATTAGTATGGTGTTCCTAATAATCCTTTAGGTGAGTGTATATCATGTTTGTAATTGTTTTGAGTGTGCATGTTGGTTTAGCATATGAGCATGTATGTAAGACTGTGCTTGCATCAGTGTATGTGTGTGCACATGTGTGAGTCAGTGTGTGTCTGTTTGTGTGCGTTCATCAGTGTGTTATATCTGTGTGTCTGCTGACCTGACCTGTGTTCTCTGCAGTACAAAGCCACCAAGGAGGGCAGTGTGATGGGCGTAGCTGTGTCCAAACTGGCTATGCTGACCCACTGCCAGGCCCTGACACAAGCCTGCAACTATACTGAAGGTCAGTCTTCAGTCATTCTGGCAATTAGCAGGCTGGCCACATGATGATGTCACAGAATAGTGTAACTGATTGATGTCTGTTTGTTTTTTCAGGAGAAACGCTGGTGAACGTCCTGGACTTCAAGAAGGACATGGGTCTGTGGCACGGCGTCCTGACGGTGAGGGGGGGTGCATGGGGAGAGCGTTTCTAGGGTACACAGTCTGTCTACTCAGGATTAAAGCACACTTGGTTTGTGTGCTGGCAAAATCCTCGCAAAGGATTAGATTCCAGGAGAGTGAGGGAGTTAAAGAGGGAGTGAGAGGGGATGCTGTTGTGTAAAACTAAAAAAGCTTTTGGAAACACATGCCTTGTAAAGCTCATTAATATTTTGACATTGAGAAGAATAAATTATCCGAGAGAGGAGTGAAAGACGAGGAGAGAAAGAGATGGGGTAGAGAGAGGTGGAGATGAAGACAGAGACGGAGGGGGGATACAGAGGGAGGAAGGAGAACAGTGTGCTGAGGGCCTGTGTGTGTTGCAGAGCGTGATGAACCGGATCCACACAGTCAGTGTGCCCTATGCTGTCATGAAGGCCTGCCCCATGTCCTGGGTCCAGAGGGTGCACATGCACAAAGGTACACACTGCGCCCACACACACAAACACATGCTGAACACTGCGTGCGCGCACACACACACATTCATTATCAGAAGACAGATAAACCTTCATATGTTGTAAACCCAGTGATTGACTGCTGCTCCCCCCCACAGCGCGCGTGGCTCTGGTGAAGTGCCGAGACCTACACTGGGCCATGATGGCACACCGTGACCAGAGAGATGCCAGCCTGGCCTCCCTGCGCATGCTGATCGTGGCTGATGGGGCCAACCCCTGTGAGTCGTCTGCAACTACTACTATTACTACTACTACAAGTACTATTACAGCACATAATACTGCAGTGGTTGCCAGTACCTTAGAACAGCTACTACTACTACTCACACTGCTGCCACTCTTACTTCTGCTTCTGCTGACGTGTGTGTCCCCTGTGTCAGGGTCCGTGTCATCGTGCGACGCCTTCCTCAACGTGTTCCAGACGCAGGGCCTGAAGCCTGAGGTCATCTGCCCCTGCGCCTCCTCCCCTGAAGCGCTCACCGTCGCCATCCGCAGGTAAGACGGAGAAGAGGCCGAGAGAGGGTGGTGTTCATGAGGGAGGGATGTGCTGAGAGAGCGAGATGGAGTGTTGGTGAAAGAGAGATTGAGAGAAAGGGAGAGATGATCTGTGTGTATGCAGTGAGTGAGACAGTGTGTGTTCTGGTTATACAGTGCAGAGCAGTGTAGCAGAGCCTGGGTTGAGCATCTTACACTGTGCTCTCTCACCCTCTCTGACCCTATCTATCTATCTATCTATCTATCTATCTATCTATCTATCTCTGACCCTCTCTCTCTCTACCCTTCTCTTTCTTCCCCTCTGCAGGCCAGGGATCCCTGGTGCACCCCTGCCCGCACGCGCCATCCTATCCATGGGGGGGCTGAGTTACGGCGTTATCCGTGTCAACACAGAGGACAAGAACTCTGCCCTCACCGTGCAGGATGTTGGCCATGTGATGCCCGGGGGTGAGACAGACTGATGCACAGGGACAAACTGGGGGTCATGTTGTGTGCGTTGTCCAGCAACTCTGAGGCTTGTTGTGAGACAGACAGACAGACAGACAGACAGGACCTCAAGCCATGGACACAGACAGATATATACATAGACACAGAGAATAGAGACAGACACACACACAGACAGAGACCGGCCTCAGCCATGGACACAGACAGATGGATAACTGAGTCTCAGAGCTCTGACCACTACTCCACACTACTGCTCAGATATTGCTATGTGCGTCTTGCCTCTGACTGTGCCATGCTGTTTTGGGCTCAGCTGTCTTTCCTCTGACCATGCTGTCTGTCTGTGTTTCTCTCTCTCTGTCTGCGCAGCTCTGATGTGCATTGTGAAGCCAGACGGGCCCCCCCAGCTGTGCAAGACCGACGAGATTGGGGAGATCTGTGTGAACTCGCGGGCGGGGGGGACACTGTACTATGGCCTGCCTGGCGTCACCAAGAACACATTTGAGGTTTGACCCTTTCTCTCTCCTCTCTCCCTGCTCTCTCTACTCTCTCTGCTCTCAGCTGACAAACAGAAACATTTCACAAACATTTAAATAGCTTTGGAAACAATAAGTCTCTCTCTCACCCTCTCTCTCTCTCTCTGCAGGTGATTCCTGTGAACTCCAACGGTGCCCCAATTGGGGAGATCCCATTCGTGCGATCAGGGCTGCTGGGATTCGTGGGGCCGGTGAGTGCGGGGGGGAGGGAGTTAGTAGTGTCGGTGTGTGTGTGTGTTGGGGGGTGGCGTGCAGTAGTGTGTGAGTGTGTGTTGGCTGTACATACAGCCCTGACCCCTGTGCTGCATGTGCTGTTTGCAGGGCAGCCTGGTGTTTGTGGTGGGCCGCATAGAGGGACTGCTGATGGTCAGCGGTCGCCGGCACAACGCAGACGACCTGGTTGCCACGGCGCTGGCGGTTGAGCCAGTGAAGACTGTGTACCGTGGCCGGTGAGTCCCACCGCACCGCACCGCACCACTGCACTGACCCACACTGTGCCACGCTCATCTTCATTTCTTAATTGAACCCAATCACTTGACTAATTAGACATACTTTGTCTATTTTGTATGTCCCATGGTGTTCATGTGGTGTGGTGTGTGTGGTGCGGTTTTTGCGTGTGCAGGATTGTGGTGTTCTCAGTCACGGTGTTCTATGATGAGCGGATCGTGGTGGTGGCTGAGCAGCGGCCGGATGCCAGCGAGGAGGACAGCTTCCAGTGGATGAGCCGTGTCCTGCAGGTACCACCATCCCTCAGTCCCTGTCTCTCCTCTCACTGTCAATGTGTCTGTCTTTTCACTGTCTGTCTGTCCATGTGTCTCTGTTCTCTCACTCAGTGGTTCTAAACCCTGGTCCTGGGGGGTTTTGTTCCAACTGAGCCCTCAATTACTTAATTGAACCCTTAATTTAACAAATAATTTCCTAATCAGAGGCTTTTATATTTTAAACAGTAGGGGTTTTAAGTTAAGTATAAAATCATATTAGGAACTTATCTTATTATGGAACCAACTTTTTTTTTATCAGTTTTTAAAAATTTAAAAAGTAAAATGTAAGAAAATTATTAGTTCAGTTAAGGGTTCAATTAAGTAGTTGAGACCTTGGTTGGAATAAAAGCAGGGTAGGGGGTCCTCCAGGACCAGGGTTGAGAACCACAGATCCTCTCACTGTCGGTGTGTAACTTCTGTCAGTCTGAATCTAGATTGGGGTTGAAGATGAGTCTCCCTCTCCCTCTTTCCAGGCGATAGACAGTATTCACCAGGTGGGTCTGTACTGCCTAGCTTTGGTTCCTGCCAACACCCTGCCTAAGACGCCGCTGGGGGGGCTCCACGTGTCCGAGACCAAACAGCACTTTCTGGAGGGCACGCTGCACCCCTGCAACATCCTCATGTGCCCCCACAGCTGTGTCACTAACCTGCCGAAGCCCCGGCAGAAACAGCCAGGTACACCACACAGGTCCCCTCTCTGTCTTCTCTCCCCCCCCCTTTCTCTTTTTTCATCATAGAAGGAATAAGAGTTTTTGGTGGTGCTGGGTGGCAAATGTCATAATTGTTGGATTCATTTTACAGAGCAGGAAGAGGAAAGTGGTTCAAATGGAACACAGTTATTATAAGATCATGAACGATCTGGACGTGTGTGCGGTGTGATTTCGATTGGGTGTGTTTGAGTTTTAGTGTTGATGTGCTTTGGAGGCTTGGGCTGATCCTGAGAGCCAGCAACATTTATTTTGTATTTATTTATTGTGTAAATTTGAAAAATAATGATCTTTCTCTCAGGACAGTAACTGCTCTCTGTGTCAGTGCATTAATGGTCCTTTTCAACTCAGTACAGTTACAGTCCTCTCCCCCTCTCTCCCTTTCTCACCCTTTATCTAATGTTTTTATTCCTTACCTCGTACTTCCTTTTGCTCTCCTTTTCCATCTCTCTCTCTCTCAGTGGGCGTGGGGCCGGCCTCCATCATGCTGGGTAACCTGGTGGCAGGGAAGCGTGTGGCACAGGCAGCAGGGCGGGACCTGGGGCTGATCGAGGACCAGGACCTAGTGAGGAAGGTGAGGGTGCGGTATGCCAACCCCTGCATCGTTGCTCACTGTTAATTAGAACCAGCCAGTTAACTCCACTTCTAATTAACACACTTATTGGGTGTTTTTGTATTTTGAGTAACACTACTGGTTGTATAGTTTAAATTATACACAGTACTGCCCTGTACTGTGTCTCTCCAGGACCAGGGCTGGAGACCCCTGGTATAACTTACTTTGAGCACTGGACACTATGCCATTAAACACATATATATATATATATATATATACACCGATTAGCCATAACATTATGACCACCTACCTAATATTGTGTAGGTCCCCCTTTTGCCGCCAAAACAGCCCTGACCCATCAAGGCATGGACTCCACTAGACCTCTGAAGGTGTGCTGTGATATCTGGCATCAAGGCATTAGCAGCAGATCCTTTAAGTCCTGTAAGTTGCGAGGTGGGGCCTCCATGGATCGGACTTGTTTGTCCAGCACATCCCACAGATGCTCGATTGAATTGAGATCTGGGGAATTTGGAGGCCAAGTCAGCACCTTGAACTCGTGATTCATCAGACCTGGCCACCTTCCTCCATTGCTGCGTGGTCCAGATCTGATGCTCACGTGCCCATTGTAGGTGCTTTCGGTAATGGACGGGTCAGCATGGGCACGCTGACTGGTCTGCGGCTACACAGCCCCATACGCAACAAACTGCGATGCACTGTGTGTTCTGATACCTTTCTATCAGAACCAGCATTAACTTTTTCAGCAATTTGAGCTACAGTAGCTCGTCTGTTGGATCGGACCACACGGGCCAGCCTTCGCTCACCACGTGCATCAATGAGCATTGGTCGACGATTACCCTGTCGCCGGTTCACCGCTTTTCCTCCCTTGGACCACTTGTGATAGGTACTGACCACTGCAGACCGTGAAAACCCCGCAAGAGCTGCAGTTTTGGAGATGCTCTGACCCAGTCGTCTAGCCATCACAATTTGGCCCTTGTCAAAGTTGCTCAGATCCTTACGCTTGCCCGTTTGTCCTGCTTCTAACACATCAACTTTGAGAACAAAATGTTCACTTGCTGCCTAATATATCCGACCCACTGAGAGGTGCCATGATAACGAGATTATCAGTGTTATTCACTTCACCTGTCAGTGGTCATAATGTTATGGCTGATCAGTGTATATATGAAAGAATATAAATATAAAGACATGCAAACCTGATGATGTTGAAGAATACACTCTGATGCGTTGTGTTGCTGTACTCACAGAGATCTTGTCTGTTCTGTTTCATTGTGTGATTTATGCTGGGGACCTAGCTGTGTATATGGCCCACCTTCATGGTAAGGACACAGATCTGCTGCTTCTGTGGAATGTGTTTCACAGTGACTGGCCATCGCAACGCTGCCAGAGGCATTTCAGCAAATGAATCATATTTATATTTATATATATATATATATATATATACATTTATACATATGTCTCAGTCAGTATAATTTGCTTTTTGTTATCCGCACATTTCTGCACAGTTAAACACAGATGTCTTGTGTACTTCTGACTGTGAATGAGCTGGGCTTCGCATGGTTTCATAAACAATGCAAGCTGTCTGCATGAGGGCTTATTCATATTGATCTAGCAGTTTCATTTATTTATTTATGCATTTATTTATTTATTTATTTTTGTATTTCTGTATTTATTTATTTTTGCTTGAAATCCAGTCTGTATTTACCCTGTTTCATTACAATGACAGATTAATGTGGTATTTATTTATTTTACAGCTTAGCCTGAAAATAGAGCAACAGAAATATAGCAAGACAAAACAAGGAAGTCCTGGGTTGAAGTCTGTCAGTCACAGTATTTCTATATCAGAGTGCCACCACAATCTGTCGGCAGGTGTGTGGAGAGCGGGTGTACACCTGCCACTGTGCTTCAGAGCTGAGAATGGGCAGTTTAATGAACGAGTTTGATTAACGACAGTGTGGGTTAGCATCAAGAGGTTGGAGGTTGAAGGTAAAGGGCAGAGGGCAAAGATCAGGGTAAGGCTTAGGGCTAATAGGAAGCTGATGAAAGTTTGCAACAGGAAATGTGTGCAGTATCATGGCCAGTACTGTCAGTCTCAAACACAAACGCATTCTTTAGGCAGAGAGATCATACCCCCCACCCCTCTCTCTCTCTTGCACTCACTCCCCCCCCCGTCCCCCCTTCTTGAACTGCAGACAAACTCTGCAACTCCTTCCGCTACAACTGAACACCCTCCCGCCCCCACCCCTCGGGTGTTCTGTGTAAAATTTTAGTTGTTTTGTGGAACCAGATGCCCGATGTACTCCTGTGTCTCTGCCCTTGTGTGCTCAGAGAGTACAGAGAGCTCACACCAGACTTCACTCATCTCTCTCTCTCTTTCTGCCCCACTCCAGCACCAGTACCTGTCAGAGGCTCTGCAGTGGAGAGCTCACACTGACCCGGACCACATTCTCTTTGTGCTCCTAAATGCCAAGGTAACACAAACGCACACACCACACACTTGTGCACAAAGTCGCATACACACAAAACACACACAATCAGACTTGCTCGTGCGCACCCATACATACTCTAGAGCACACACACTAACATGTGCACTGTCACACTTGCACATTCACAAACTCACACACATACATGAGCATGCGCACACACACTCACTTTTTCTCTCTCCCTTTCTCTCTCTCAGGGAGCTGCAATAGCCACAGCGACCTGTATTCAACTGCACAAGCGGGCAGAGAAGATCGCGGCAGCACTGACCGAGAAGGGCAGCATCAACACGGGTGACAATGTGGTGCTGCTGTACCCCCCAGGTAAGACACGAGCCCGCCCGCCGCCCCCTCCCCCCCTGGATCCCTTAAACCCCCCCCCATCACCCCCTCTCTCTCTCTCTCTCTCTCACTCTCTCTCTGCAGGTCTGGATCTGATCGCCTCTTTCTATGGCTGTCTGTACGCTGGCTGCATCCCAGTGACAGTGCGCCCCCCCCACCCCCAGAACCTGGCCGCCACCCTTCCCACCGTGCGCATGATCATTGATGTGAGTCTCTGTGTCTGTTTGAGTGCAGCTCTAAATTAGTTCAGTTTTTAAGTGCAAAAAATGATAAAACAAACCTCTTTTGTCTATGCCCCCCTACTCTTTTTGTCCTTTACCTCTCACTCACACCCCCCTCTCTGTCTGTCTGTCTGCAGGTCAGTAAGGCAGCCTGTATCTTGACCACTCAGACACTGATGAAGATGCTGAGGTCGAAGGAGGCAGCGGCTGCGGTCAACACCAAGACCTGGCCAACCATCATCGACACAGGTCTGACCTGCACTCACACAAACACTCACTGAGAGTGCGCAATAGTGCTATAGTGAACGAGCGCACAAGAGGGCACGAATGTGTGGGAGAGTGGGCGAGATCATGAGAGTACGAGAACACAAGAGTGGGCACAAATGGGAGAGACAGTGAGAAAGTACGATAGTGGGCGAGAGCGCACAAGTACGAGAGCACCAGAGTGAGCGAGAGCACAAGAGAGTACTTGAAAACAACAGAAAGGGACAGACCATAGAATACCCTGTGTTGTGTTGTGTTGTGTCGTGTCCAAGCTATCTCCTCCCCAGTAACTCTGTCCCCCCTCCACTCCACAGATGACCTGCCTCGCCGGCGCCCCCCCCAGGTGTACAAGCCCCCCACGGCTGAGATGATGGCTTACTTGGACTTCAGTGTGTCCACCACCGGCATGCTAACTGGGGTTAAGGTAGGGTGCTGACCTCTGCACCCCCACCATACACACTCACTACCCAACCCTGCTCACCCCTGTGCTCTTTCTTTCTCTCATCTGTCGGTTTGCCTTTGACCTCTCTCTCTAAACTCTAAACTCTCTAAATCTCATACTCTGTAACACTCCTGTCTTTCTGTCTCTCTCTTTCCATACCTGTTGCTTGCCGTCCCACTCGCCCTCTCCCTCCTTCCAATCTTTCCCTCCCTTCGCTGTGTCATGTCTATAATTGCCTAATGAAGTAACTCTTTCCCTCACCCTCTGCAGATTTCACACGCTGCAGTCAGTGCTCTGTGCCGTTCTATCAAGCTGCAGTGTGAGCTGTACTCCTCACGGCAGATTGCCATCTGTCTGGACCCATACTGTGGCCTGGGCTTTGTGCTGTGGTGCCTCTGCAGGTACAGCACCCCCCCGCCACTAGCAGGACTGCTGCGGGAGTTAAAGTTGTTATAATAAAAAAAATGAACAAAACAAACGCAAGACTCAAACCTTCATTGCAATTGTATCTCTCTCGTGCCCCCATTCTCTCCCTCACTCCCCACCTCTGCCCTCTCCTATCTCCCTCTCTGCAGTGTGTACTCAGGGCACCAGTCTATCTTGATCCCTCCCCTGGAGCTGGAGGGGAACCTGGCCCTGTGGCTGTCTACCCTCAGTCAGTACCGCGTCAGGGACACCTTCTGCTCCTACTCTGTGATGGAGATGTGCACCAAGGGGCTGGGCAACCAGACTGAGGCCCTGAAGGTGAGACAGGGGAAGGGGCTGGGGGTGCCTGCAGTGACAAGGCAGCCTGAGTCACAGTGACATTGCTCCCCTGCACTCGGGGCTTGGTGGAGTGGGTTGTGGTGTGCTGTATTGGGGTCTATTACAAGATGGTATAGTGTGATGTATTGGGGTGTAGTACAATGTAGTGTGGTGTAGTTTGGCTGCTGGAAACCCTAACTCTCTCCCCCCTCTCAATCCCCCCAGGCACGCGGGGTGAACCTGTCATGTGTACGGAGCTGTGTGGTGGTGGCAGAGGAGCGGCCCCGCCTGGTGCTCACTCAGTCCTTCTCCAAGCTGTTCAAGGACCTGGGCCTGTCTCCCCGCGCTGTCAGTACCTCCTTTGGCTCGCGGGTCAACCTGGCCATCTGTCTGCAGGTCAGAGCCGCATGAGCCAGCTGGAGGTGGGGGAGTCTGTGGGGTGGTACTGGGGTGGGGGTGAGGGACTTGGTGGAGTGTTACTGGGGGTAGGGGGGACTCAGTGGGGTGGTATTGGTGGCTTTCTCCACTCTGCAGGGCTGCAAAATACACTGGGATGGGTGGGTCCAGCCCTCCAGGGATCAACAGGCACCTGTCAATCAGCGACCGATTCACACCTGGAATAAAGAGGGCGATTTGACCTCTGACCCTGATAATGATGATTAAGAAGTAACAGAAACCCCTTTGCCCCTCGATCACTTATCAATGACCACAGGACCCTGTATAGTGCATAGGGCAGTGGGTCCTTTGTGGGGTGCCAGACTGCACTGTTCCCAAAACATGGCTTTGAACATAATGGAGGGCCTCACGCTGTGCTCCCTCTCCCTCTCTCTGCAGGGTACGACTGGTCCAGACCCCTCCACAGTGTATGTGGATATGAAGTCACTGAGACATGACCGGTAAGAGCTCATCTGTCCTGGCCTGTGTTCAGTCCTGATACACTCACTGCCTATTAGTGCTCATCTTCTCTTCCCCTCTTCCTCACTTCTTCCTTCTCTCCCTCCCACTCCCCCTGCCCCTCTCTCTCTCTCTCTCTCTGTTCAGGGTACGTCTGGTGGAGAGAGGGGCTCCTCAGAGCCTGCCACTAACAGAGTCTGGGAAGGTGAGTGTGTGTGTGTCTCTAGTCTGTGTGTGTAGTTTACAGTATGTGTCTAGGAAACTAGCCGGAAAGGCTGGTTTACATCGGTGAGAATAACACTCGAGACACATACATCACTGAAGCCGTGGCTGTCATGTGACAACGTGTTTAAATTAAACTGGTACAGCTGTGCCTTGTGGCTAGTTGTTTAATACTTTGTTTAACTGATCTTACCCGAGTGGTTTTTCACATCACTGATTAAACTAGGAAGCCGTGAATGTAAGTGTTTTAAAGGTAGGATTACAAGATGATTTAAAGTACCTAATGGTGCACAACAGACCCACAACAAGATAGAACAATGTTAATAGAAAAAAAAAAAAACAGCTTTGCACATTACCATTGCTAACCATGAAACGTTACCTTGAAATCTTGCACTTCTATAATGTGGTCATTTAAGGATATAAAAATGCTGTTTACAAGTGGAATGGACATGCTTTTCAGTTTTTTCCTAATTTTTACGTCATTTACTAGAGTATTTGGGATTGACCCTGTCCTTCTTTGGGACCGTTTTTCTTGGCTGCAAAACTGATGCCAAATATGCACAAGCATCATCACTTCACAAGTTAAAACCACTGCATGTAAACTCCCCCTATGATGATCATCGCAGCAGCTACTGCCTAACAAAGCAGAGCGGCTTGTGTTTTTGAAATTTAATTTACATCTACTAAACTACATGTACTAAGTAGTAAAGTGACTAGTAATAGTGGTATTAGATGCATGTTAAGAACTTATGAAATCATGTTCAATAGTAACATTTGTATCTCTGAACAGTTCATTCAAACTTGCAATTGTTATAGTATGAAAATTGAAATAGAATAGAAGTACTCTGTTACATTCAGTTTAGGACTATGAGTGGATGTTTATTTCAGCTCTATTTCACATTTACAACATTTAAATAAAATGTTAAATATTTCATGTTTTTTATATATATATATATATATATATATATATATATATATATATATATATATATATATATATATATATATATAGAACTGTAGCAAACTGATTTTACAGTAATACTGGCAAATACAAAATGTCCCTCGACCTACAACTAAATACACTACATCTGCATCTGCATTTAATGCTTTAAAATCCACATTCGAGGGATGTGGATTTATGTCAGCTCTGTCACATTTTCTCATTCTCCCTCCCTCTATGTCTCTCTCTCTAGATCCTGCCGGGCGTCAGGGTGATTATAGTGAACCCAGAGACCAGAGGACCACTGGGAGACTCTCACCTGGGGGAGGTAGGGTAGGGAGTAGGGTGGGGTGAGGGGGGTATACCGCATGGGGGGGCTTGGACAACGACGACGACGTTTAACCTTCAAACTCTTTGTACACCTTTTCCCTCTCTCCTCCCCTCTCTTTCACCTCCCCTCCCCCAGGTGTGGGTGAACAGCCCCCACAGTGCTAGTGGGTATTACACCATCTACGGAGACGACAGCCTACAGGCAGACCACTTCAACACGCGGCTGAGCTTCGGGGACACGCACACGCTGTGGGCACGCACTGGCTACCTGGGCTTCGTCAAGAGGACCGAGTTGCTGGACGCCAGTGGAGGTCAGCCCCCCAGTGCACTCCAGTACACTCAAGGGCATCCCAGTAGACCCACAGATCAATATTTCAGATGATTAATACACCAGTACACCAACAGATCGGTATATCAGTACCCCATTGCATCGGTCGATCAATATATCAGTGCAGTTAGTCACTGTGTGTGTGTGTGTATTCTCAGACCGTCACGACGCTCTGTTCGTGGTGGGCTCACTGGATGAGACTCTAGAGCTGCGCGGGCTGCGATACCACCCCATTGACATCGAGACGTCCGTGTCACGCACACACCGCAGCATCGCAGAGAGGTGGGTGCCCATCTGCTCGTCTGACACTGTCTCTCTCTCTGTCTTTCAAAAAGCCAAATAACAAATAAAAACTGATCAATACTCTCCCAACCCTCCCCCGCAGCGCTGTGTTCACCTGGACGAACTTGTTGGTCGTGGTGGTGGAGCTGTGCGGTTCGGAGCAGGAGGCCCTGGACCTGGTGCCGCTGGTGACGGACGTGGTCCTGGACGAGCACCACCTGATCGTTGGCGTGGTGGTGGTGGTGGACCCTGGGGTCATTCCCATCAACTCGCGGGGGGAGAAGCAGCGCATGCACCTGAGGGACAGCTTCCTGGCCGACCAGCTGGACCCCATCTACGTGGCCTACAACATGTAATAAACATGCTCCCCCCCTTACCCCCCATCTACACACACACTCCCACCTGTACCTGCCAGGCAGCACTTGGGGGATAAGACTGGAGGGGGGATTAGGTCACACCTGGACTACACCTGGGCAAGCATCTGGGATACCCGGGGCCACACAGCCACAGACCCTGGGGAAACCGCATTCTTCAGCTCTTTGTGGGAGGGGGTCACAAGGGTTGAATATTACAGGGGGTGAGTGGGTGGGGGGGGAAGGTGGGCTTTGTGTTTTTTTTTTTTTTTGTCTGCCTCCCCCCCCCACTTCATCCACCCCTGTCCTGTTTCATTTCAACAGACTGTGCTGGGACTAAGTTCTGTTTTGTTTTTAAATCTTAATGTCTGTTATATATATATAATTTGTGTGTGTGAGTGTTAAATTGGCACCCCCACACCATTACCACCTTCCCTCCCTCCCCCACAAACATTGACTTCAGTCTGAACAGGAGGACACTACTGGGGCCACTGGGGGACACGCACAAGTATCTTTCCATACACACACTCTGCCTGTCTGATGCTTGGCAGGCAGGAGGACACAGGTCTGGTTGGCATGTGCACACAGCTACCAGCTGAGCTCCCTCCCCACACTTACACAGAATTCACGTGTGAGTGTGTGCATGAATGTTCAAGCAGGGGTCACCAGCCCTGGTCCTGGACAGAGACTGTTCTTCCCTCTGTTAGGGGCTGACGATCCTGTTAATTGGGCTGATCACCCCAGTGCTGCAGCTCAGAGAATGTGAGCGGGCGGAGACTCTGTACCACTGCCACCACCATCCCCTGCTGTAGTGGATATTAGTTTGTCAGGAGACGTGAGACAAGAACAGAACAAATGAGAAAACGGAACCAGACCTCAGGTGTCTCCCAACAGAGCCGTGTGCTGCCTGACAGCCTGTGGAGCTTCCTACTGACATTTCATTACTGGATTATCGTTGTGTTTTTAATCATTATTAATAATTATTATTTCCTGACCAATTTGAACAGCGTGCCAGGGGAGTCAGGGTGTGTGCTGGTGGTGGTGGCAGTGGGGTTTAACACAGGGTGCTACTGTTGTGCCCCTGTGTGTTCGTGAAGTTACTGGATTGTTTTTATTTTATTTCAAATATTATTTTTAAAACTTGACGATGAAAATCGTATCACTCTGTTCATACTTGACAGTGGTGGGGGGGGGGGGTCCTGATTTCAGACATCCAGCTGGTCTCTCCTGGGGTGGGGTCTGGGAGTGGGAGCAGAGAGACGGCTAGGTATTATTATTTTTTTTTCCACGATTACAAAAAAAGGTTTTATAGAGATAACTGTACAGTTTTACCTAAAAAAAAAAAAAAAAAAAAAAATACTCTGAGAGGTTATGGTTGATTTAATTTGCTTGTTGTTGTGGTGGTGGTTGTTATTGTTGTTATGTACAAAATCTAATATTTTAAGAGGTCAAGTGTTAACGGAGCTGTGATGTGGCAGTGAGTTGGCCGTACACGGACAAGAGGTCAACGCAGAGACACCCCTGTTACAAGTTCTTCATTTTTATTTTAATATTGATATTAGTAGTACTATTATTTTTTATTGTTTTATTTTCCCAGGAAGAGGAAAGTTTGGAAACAACATTTGTGGAATATGGGAAAAGAAAAATTAGCTAATCGGTGATCGGCTTGTTTACTGTTGTCAGTGGTGTGCGTTTGTCTGTTTGTTTTGTCTGTTTGATTATTTTGCACCAGAAAATACTTGGGAACTGTAGCAACTGATCCAGCTCAGCTGCACATAGCCCAGTTTATATTTAATAGTCTTCATATTGAAGTCTGTGTGTGTGTGTGTGTGTGTGTGTCTGTCCCCGTCTCTGTCTCTGTCTCGTCTCCATCTCTGTGTGTCTCGGCTCCAGTCCTCAGGAGATGCAGGCGGAGGCCTCCCCCCGATTCCTCATCACTGGAACCTCTTAACCGGGTCGCTGCTGTAGTAAGGGGACCTGCGTACTGCTGGCCTTTCCTCCTGGTTCCCAGCCAGTAGGTTCTGATTCTGAGGGGAGGACTGGACTTGATGTGATACTGCAACACCACAACATGTCTGTTTGTTTGTCTGATTGTTTGTCTGTCTGTCTGTCTCTGCTGCTGTTTTTGTTGTGGTTGCCACCACAGCGCTGCTTGGTCCAGTGAATCTCTGATGTCTCTGCGGCTCCACACGTTCCCGGTGCTTTTGGTCCGTGTTCAGTGTCTCCTTCAGTGTCTTTTTTTTTTTTTCTCTCATTTTGTTGGTACTTTGATTGACTACTACTAACTGCTCATGTGTTCATGTTGCACGTTTTACCATAATCTCTTCGAGCCACACAGGTGCTTCTTAATACATGGTTAGAGTCTGTCGTTGCAGCTGCAGGGTTTTAAAACAATTGAGTTCAGTACACTGGGGATTGTAACTTTTAATCTTTTAAAAAAGTCTAGAAATGTGTATTGATTCAATAATAATGAGGATGATGATGATGATGACATTACTAATACTAATTGAATTTTGGGATGCCTGCGAGAGCCTCGCCCTCAAGGTTTCTGTCTGCGTGTAGAATAACAGTGACATGTACAAAGACTTTTTATTTTTTCTCTTGTGCTTCTTTTGTTTGCTTTTAAAATGTTTTCTGCGTGTACACGTGTGTCCTGTAATATAGTCTGTTTATAATTAATAAGATTTTAAATATATAAATATATTAACATTTGTACAGTAGGACTGAGTAGTGAGAAGGGCTTGGAAATTCAGAGCTGTGTTGTACTGCACAGAGAAGTCTGCTCACAGGTACACTGTCCTCTGCTTTTGGACTGTGGCAGTGGGTTTGCTGTAGACCAATGAGTTGAAATCAGTGGTTGGGTGATTAACAGGGTGTGTAGTGACTAGCCCGGTGGACAGGTGGCGCTCAGCTCTATAGCAGCTGCTGCAGAGCCCAGCCAAACACAAACCAGCAGCCCCAGCGCAGACACAATATGAAGCACAAAAGGGAGGTAGGCCCCAACTAAATTGGTGACTTGTGTAGCCAGGCCTTATGCAGAGAGCCAGGGCCTGAGGCTGAGATGTAAACTTGGGGGTGTGTGGGGAAGGCGGGGCCATTGGGGGTACTGTGGCTGGGCTCTGTGCACTGTAGGTATGCAGTCTGTGCCTCCCTCTGTCACCCTAATGGAGGGTGGTGACCTAGGAGATGATGGGTATCACATGAGCCTGAGAACGGAGACTAAAAACCCCGGGGCACAAGGCAGGGGGCGTTGAGAGCCTGTGTCTAGGAGGGACTGGGTGGGGTTTGAGGGCCTGTGTCTCACGGGACGGGGGGGATGGGTCGAGGGCCTGTGTCTCGCAGGGGCCCAGTGGTTCCCAGTCTTATTTTTCCATTGTTGTGGTTTTTTTCTCTCTCTCCAGTTTGTGCGTGCTGACTTTTGTAAATGCAGCTTATACACTATGCAACAGAATCCACAGTTTAAATTCCAATCAACCCCCTCCCCCCTTACACAGGGAAGATGTAGCTTGAACATTTTGTAATAAAACAAGCAAATCAAAGAAAATAACATTCACTTTGCAGGGCTGTCTGATTGCATCCCTCAGAAAGCACACATCTTCATGTCAACATGGTCTCATGTCTTAAGTCTGCATTCTTGCTATGCGATCTATAAATATATATATATTTTTTATTTTTTTCCTTTGGTGATAACTGTTCTTGTTTATTAATAATAATTATCATAAAGATACTGCAGTAATGGGTATAGAAAGCACTAACGTTTTTAAATATTAACTGTTGAAATCAGTTTTAGGTCTTGTTGGAATTTTTAGAAACTGGCTGTAACTTTTTTTTTTTTTTTCTTGTTCATTTAATCAATTTTCTTCTCCCATCAATTCTCATTTGTTTTTCATTTTGTACATTGGTGATAATTACTGTTTTATATTTCAATTGCAAAAGCAAATAAACAACAAAAAATGCTTTTTATTTTACAGCAGCGGCTGTGTTGTTATTACTTGGGGGGGTGGGGGGTTGTAGGGCAACTGGGGCCACTTCCACACAGTTGGCGGACTCTTCTGATTTCTTCCTTCAAGTTCTCCAAGCTTATATCAAGCAAGCATATGGGGGAACTCAATGTTGCACCTTAGCAGATGCCCTTACCCAAAGTGAATATTAGAATTAGTAGCAGTGGCTGTACAGTTCTAGTCATGTCTTGCATGGTGTGGCATAGACTTGGTACTGTGCATCTTTAGAGTTCCTTGTTGAACAAGAGTGGCCTGGGACATGAGCAGGGCCCACTGGCTCACTGCCCTGCTGAGGTGAGGCTCCAGCACAGCAGCCAGCAATCGATCAATCAGATGCCCAGATAAGGCAGCAGGAAGCTGGGGCTGTGCAAAGAGCATCTCGACCACAGCAGTGACGCTCAGCAGCTGCCTTACTGACAAGAAAAGAAGAAAAAAAAGTTTGAACTTGTCCTTCATCTGGTGCAGCCATTTAACCCCCCCCCCCTTCTCCCTGTCAAGAAAATAACACAAAGAAACATGTAGGCTGATGTTCCTAATAACAATATGGAACACAGATGGAAAGCTGTAGGACTCTGTGTACATCCCTCCCTCCCTCTATATCTCTATCTTCACTGAAAGTTTCTGAGACTTTTAACACAGTGACTGACTGTGCTGTGTAGCATGACTGGGCCAGCACGAGACCACAGAGAGGGTGTTGCAAGAAACAAAGGATCCCCCCTTTCCCTTTCACTCGGGATGTGCTTGCACTGTATATATATATATATATATATATAATGTGTGTGTGTGTGGTGGTGGTGGTGGGGGTGGTGGTCATTGTACTGAGTTGCTTGAGCTCTTTACTGTGTCAGCGGGGTCTGGGCTGGGCCAGGCTTTGTTTCTGTGGGGAACTCCAGCAATGCACAATTAGCAGGTGTTATAATCTATGGGGTGGATGCAAAATAGAGAGAATAGGAATATAAAGTAATGCCCCCAACACACCATGTTTGTGTGTGGTAACTATCAAACTGAAATCAAAGTGTGTTTGTTATAATTCAGCTTCCTGATAGTGGAGAAAGTGTAAACTACCCAGGGTCCTCCACTTTGCAGTAACACTTTCTGCAGGTCAGGGCAGTCAAATCGGCCATTGTACCCCTTCTGTAGCAGTGTGCTGCTATTAACAAGTGCAGCGTGCCTTCTGCTATGTGCTTGGACATAAACACAATGGTTTCCTCACTGAAGACATCCTAAACGTCAGCACTGGTGTGTGTGTGTGTGTGTGTGTGTGTGTGTGTGTAACTGCTGAGTCTGCAGATCAAACCACAGTTGTTTCTGGTGCACTGCAAGACACTGGCGGCAGAGCGGAGCTGCAGAGGAAGCAGCCTGAGCAGCTGGGAAACAAGCTTCAACCATACCATCAGTCACATGTTACACCTTGCTTCCAGGACATTCAAAACCCCTTATTTTTTGGACCACGTGATACCAGTCGGGTTCAAGTTTGTTGTTCTTGTTACTACTATATAGAAATAATTGAGTTTCAAAAGTAATAATACCAATGACAACTCTAATAATAATAATAATAATAATAATAATAATAGACTAACGACTATATTATATTCTAGCTCCCGGCTCTGGGCGGGTAACTTCCCAGGCGCGCTCCCGACATCCCACGGACCCGCGCCCTGGAGCGCAGCCCGTGAAGCCCCTCCGCCAATCAGAGAGCGGCGCTGAGCAGCACCTGGGTCACGTGTCCCACCAAGGGGCGGTGCTCAGCTTCGGCTCGTCTCCCTTTGAAAAAAAAAAGAAAAAAAGAAAAAAACCGTTTTTGTTTTTTTTCCCTCCCAATGACAGATATATTCAAAAATAATAAAAACAAACACCATCTTGTGGGCCCGCTTTTAAAGACAGAAACAGTCTGCGGAGAGAGCCTTCTCCCTCCTTTCACCCTCCGAGGAAACACCGCGCTGAACACACCATCTGCGGCCGAAATCTGAAGGTAATCTTTTGAAACAATTCTGCCCTTCGCCTCCGCTCCGAGCGCCATAGTGGCTGTGCCGACCGTCATGGCGGCTCTCTCTCTCCCCGGCTCTGGGAGTCTGCTAGGGGAAGCTGTACTAATGGCTGCCCGGACCGCTGACGTCTGTTGACGCGGTCACTTGCGTGCTATGACTGGGGTTTGTACTTACAGCTCTGAATAAACACGCACACAGGGCAAAAAAGAGAGAATACGGATGAAGGGAATCGGAGGGGACAAATGTGCGGCGTTACTGCGGTTTAAGCAGAAAAAAGCAGACTCGGATGTGTTTCTGTGATATAAAGAGACGAAGCTATTGGGAAATGTTTGGTGGTGTTTCGCTCTCTGAGCTTGGCGCCAGTGGGGGATTTTTACACTCAGCCCCGGCTCTGCAGTGGGGAAAGCGGGGTTTCATACATAATACAGCTGCGGCACCGGCGCCATAGCGTTTCAACATTGATTTTATTTGAGTTTATTTAATTTATTGAGTAAGGTGGTGGGGGGATTTATTTAATAACACTTCGTTATTCATGTTTATTTCACTCGTCCTCGTCTGGCTTTGGACTGGAGCAGATGTCGCCGGGCTTTGATGAATGTATTTGGGAAGCTAACTTTACACGCGAGAGGTTTTAATACCTGTCCATGTTGCTTTTATTAATATGGATTTGATTTTGTGTAAGGCTGGGTTGTCCGTGTAAATCGCCATCGATTCAGGACCTCTTTCTTTTGTGCATTTCTCAATGTAAGGGCCTTTACCGCTACAATTAATCATTGAATATCTAGTCATATCCTTAATAATACAAATTGGGATATTTTTCATAAATGTCCACGTTTATTAAGCAGTTTACTGTGTTTCATTTGAGAGAACTACAAATACAGCCTGTAAAGTGGTGCCTTATGGGAGAGATTTGGCCTATTTTGTATGTAATTGTTGATATTGATGTGATTGTGTTGTCTGTGCAGTCGGCATTGTGTTGTAATGCTGCGTTATGTAACACAACCCACTTTTCAAAGCGCGTCTGAGCTCTGTCTCTGTTTCGCGCTCTGGACCCAGGACAAATAAACCCAGTCAAAATATAAGACATGAGCGGAGGGTTTAGGTGTTGTAACGCCTTGCTCTACTCTTATTACTACCACCACTTTCTCAAAACCTGGTCTATTTGTTGAGATTTTTTTCTTGCTACAGTTGATCTGTGTATGCAAATCCAAAGGTTCTGGAGCTGGGAGTGAGATTCCTGCGGTTTAGTTAGAGATCCATGCTAGGTTCACACATTGTGTTTGTCTGTTAGTCTCTCCCCTCCCAACACACACACACACACTCAATCACTCTCTCACAGGCTCCACTAAACTTGTGGGAGTATGGACAGTGCTGGCTGACAGTGGTGTTGGTGGCGGGCCCCTCCCCTCACCTCTCAATCTTATTAGTCACAGTTGTGCCCCGGCTTTTTTAAAGGTCAAATCACACTGCGAACCCATTGTGACCAAGACTGGGCCGGTCAGTCCAGCATCTTGATAAGAGTGTCAGGGGGAGAAGCACAGACAGACAGATGGACTGCTCAAGTAGTTTGTTTGAGGTGGGGTGAGCAAGGATGTAGAACGGGGGGCAGGAAGTTACACTGTCACGGCACAGGCTGGTTCTGGTTGGGTTTTTGGGGGGAGATTGCTAAGCTAGTGTCAGCATTTCCACACTTCACAACCAGTCAAGCTACAAACTTGAGGGGGGTTGTGATTGCTAGAGCAAAGGGAATTGAGTGGGGAATAATCTGGTTTCCTGTGAAGCTGGCTGCAGCTGGACTGGCGGCTGAGCGTTGCCCAGTGCTGGAGTCCCCTGGCTGCAGCTGTGTAATTCTCTGGATGCTCCTTGACTGGCGAGACCCAGCCCCACACCCCCCTGCTGGGACACAGATGTTGGCTGATGTTTTAGGGGTGATTGAAATAGGCAAGCTGAACAAGAAAGGCAGACCCCCCCCCCCCCACACACACACACACACACACACATCCTGCTCTCTGACCCCTTCCCATTGTTCTGAAGTACCTACTCATTCATTTACAGTAGTGTCTTAAACTTAAAGTATGGAGTGAGATGGATGTATGGATGTGCTGCACTAGGCTCTTCTCACCTCTTCGCTTCCCTGCCATTGATTTTTTTTTTTTTTTGCTTCCTTGTTTTTATCGAAGAGGAAGTGAATCGCAGGTGTGTCCTTTTGACCTGGATTTAAATTCCAATCTGATAAAAGCTTTCTTATAAAATTGAATGGGTCCTGCCTGTTTGGGACCAGGAGGTGAGGATGTTTAGTCCAGGTCCTGGCCCTGCACACCTGCAGCTTAGCTGTGTGAGAGCCAGTGCTCTGCCTGCCAGGCCCTCGTGTGTGCCGGGGGGGGGAATGAGCAAATATGTTGTAATAGTTTCCTTGGCATGACATAATTGTCTGAGTGGCTGTGATGGCTGACTGGGGGAAGCAGGTAATGTCTAAAATGAACAGCATTTCCATTCCTGCAGTAACCAGTGAGCGACCAGCGCAGTCCGCCACTGGCTTCTCTGGGTTTGTTTTTGGTTGCCCCCACGGGCGTGTAACTATGTCGGTGTACAAGTGTGATCTTGCACTGAAATGACTCGGCTACTGCAGGAACCACACTGCCTGATTTATCTTCTCCCCTCCAGACTGTTTTCTTTCATAAACAAACAAGCTATCGACAGGAGAGTTTCTCTTGCTTCTTACTTCTGTGTAAAGTCCTGTGTGGCGTTTGGGGAGTCCCCTGTGGAAGAGGGTTGTTCTGGGGCCCGTGCCCACTGATCCATATGTTGGTTTCCCATCTCTGTGTCCACAAGTCTGTAACTTGGCTCAGTTCTGCTTCCTCAGGAGCTGCTGGGGCTCCTTCTGCAGAGTATCGAAAGGAAACTTCCCTGATCCTCGAGACAGTTTTTTTTATTTTTTATTTTTTGCTGAGAGATTCTCAGTGCAGAGCTGAGCAGGGGAAGAGGTCATTGCAGCTGGGAGTGAGCAAGCAAGTGAGGGAGGGAGGGAGGATGTTAGGGATTCCTGCCTGTGATTTCAGAGTGAAAAAAAATCAGTGAGTCATACACTTCTACGGCTTGATATTTTCCTAACACCCCCCACCCCCCAAACCCTTTCCCTTCCCTTCTGACTACAAAATGGAGAGAGAGAGCGATGAGGAGGTTGGGGGGGGTTGGTATTCCACTCACACAAGGCGGGTCTCTCTCAGCCCCCGTCTCTGAGGGTGGCGCCCTGCTCGCTGGCTGCATTTCAGCTCTGTGGGGAAGCTGGTGCTCAGTTTCCTCATTTCTAATGCGGGGGGAAACTCCTTGCAGCACAGAGCCCAGACATTCTGCCCCAGGGGTGCCTGCTGTTTCCCACCCCCCAATGCTGTAACTCGTTGTAAAAATGCCAATTGTTTCCACTACCATCATACTAGTGGGGGGTGCCCCCCCGCTCTATATCACCACGATGACGCTCTCATTCACCAAGAACCCCCCCGAGCTGTCGACTATCTGCTGGCACTCCCTGGCCTTACCCCTCTCCCCCACTTGACAATCGGCTTGCAACTCCTCCCCATCCCTTTCCCCTCAACAATTCAGTAAATGACCATGCTGCCTATGCACATTTCTGGGGAAAACACTGCATGCCAGTCTTCACTTTCACTGCTCACTTCCTCACAGGTCTTAAAAGTTGTAAGTTGTAAAGCTGCAATGATTGCTGTGATGATTTCTGGTTTCTTGACTGTCTTTCTCTCTCAGTGCAGTGATTTCACAGTTCTGTATCTATCTGTCCCTGTCTCTGACACTGCAGTGTTCTTACAGTGCCTTCTGTCTCCCACTCCCACCCCCCCACAGTGATGATGGAGGAGGTGCAGCAGAGCAGCAGCAATGGCACAGAAACGCAGACGGTCACCCTGCCGACGACCATCAGTGCCTCCCAGATCTCTCAGATAGCCCAGCAGGTGAGGTGCGACTGGTGTGTGTGTGTGTATATATATATATCTCGTGAAGGTTGGGGAAGCTGTGTGGAGACCCACCCAGAGTCGAGTCCACTCCACTCCCCTCCCCTCCCCTCCCCAGTGGTGGGTTCTGCTGCCATGTGCCAGAGACTCTGCCGCACAGGTGTGCGACTCCTCTTTTACTTGACATTTGTTTTTGTTATACATAATTAACTCTGGTATTCTGGTACCCATACTTAGCGGCTGTGTGTGCTTGTGTGTGCAGATGTCCCTGGGCGGCTCCCCTGTGACGGTGGTGCAGCTCCCCGGGGGGCAATTCCAGGTGCAGGGGGTGATCCAGTCCGCACAGTCCTCTGTCATCCAGTCTCCACAGGTGCAGACCGTGCAGGTATGGGCTCCAGCACCCCAGTGCCGCTCTCAGGCTGGGGTAGGGCTTTTTTTTTTTTTTTTTTTTTTTAATAGATCTCTGAAGTTTGTTTCATTCTGGCTGCCTGAGCTCTCAGTGACTGAAAGAGTGTTTTTGCTAATCTGTGGATTTCTCATGCCTCCACCTCTCTCTCCCTCCCTCCCTCTCTTTATTTCAGTGGTCCCCAACTGTGGTCCTGGAGAGCCCCAATGCTTCAGGCTTAGTAGGTGTCTAGAAAGAGAGGGAAAAAAAAAAAAGAAAAAAGTCAAAAAAAAAAAAAATGTTTTGTTTCTTCTAATAAGCCACTAATTGGTTCAACCATCCAATTAAGAGCTGAATTGGCATGTCAACCAGCAGACTCTGTAGCTCTCCATGACCAGTCCTGGAGATCCCTGCTGTCTTTGTGGATATGTTTTTTTTTTTGGTTTTAATTTAATCTATTTATAAGTTTGAATTCTGATCTAGAATGAGCCTATACGTCCTGTACGCAGCAAGTTGTATAATAGGGTGTTTTGTTTTTGTCCCCACATATGCACGCATACTTACACATCCACATACTCTCTCTTAGACTCACACTCACTCACAGATACTCTCATGCTGATCTTCCGTCTTCAGACCCAACCCACCCCTTCTGCTGTGCCCATCGGCCCATGTCCAGTGGGGCAAGTGTTGATGTGTCCCCTGTCTGTCTCTGCAGGGCTCTCAGATGACGGACAGTGATGATTCCCAGGAGTCCTCGGACAGCGCCGCCTCATCCCAGAAGTCCCGGGAGGTCCTGGCCCGCCGACCCTCCTACAGGTACCCACCTCCTACCAAGACCACTTTCTTAGCTTTAGGAGTGCTTATAGCACAGGGTTCTTAGTGTCTATTGCACTCTATTGTTGTATCAAAACTGCTAATTACTTATTTTGATTTAGTAACTTGTGGCTTAATAATTCCCAGTGACCTGGCTGTGCAGGGGGGTTGCCTGGGTGGGAGAGGCCTTTAAAGGCTGCAGGAGGTGCTCTTTCTCTCTCCAGAGCCACCCTGGACTCACAGTGACCGTGAGCTCTGACCACTGGACTTTGCGCCTGTCCTGATGGTGGCATAGCTTGGGGGGGCTGATCCAGGAAGCTTTTTTGCTGCCTGCTATCTGTGACCTTGGTGGGTGTGCGTGTGCTGTGAGATGAAAGACAGCAGCTGGTTTCGAGTTCCCTTGGAGCGCTGGTCTGGGTGCACTTCCTGAAGATGCGTATTAATTGATAAAATGCATGTGAACAAATAATACAATACAATGCTCTTGGCTGGCTCTCTTGTGAGCTACAGGTTGTTGGAAAGAATAAAGTGCTGAGGGTAGTCCAGACCTCCACACCCACAGTGGAAAGACAGCAGGTTGTCACTCTGGTGGAGAGTGGATGCTGGTGTGACGTATTTGTGGCTGCTGAGCTCTCCACTGTGTGCCCTCTGCTGTGCTATGCGTGCCTCCCTCACACAGCACTGTGGTCCTCTGTTAGGACTAATTAATTAATAAGATAATTAATAAGATTAATTGCATGTAAAAAACCTTATACAAAACATGGCATTACAAGCTTATGAGGAACTGTAAAACACAACTGCAAAGGGGACAAGCCAGGCAATAAGCCAGTATAACATGAGCCGGTTACAGGTTACATAACCCCTCTGTAAAATCAGTACAGTGATAGCTAGTACAGTCGGGAGACAGTCTTTAGGTGGCGCGGTTCAAATGACGAGTGGGGAGCTAAAAACCGAACAGGCTACACCAGAGCAGATGTGGGTAGGTCAACTATTCTAGTCCATGTTTGCAGGTGTGATCTTTTTACGTACAAGTCACTGTGTGACAGACCATGAAGTAGGCGCAGACCTGCCTCTCGACAGGCAAGATGTCTGGCTTTTTTCCACTTACTTTAACTGACTTCCCTTTAACAGTGGCCTGGAGTGGAGAGTTCAAAAGCCTGAAGCTCTCGCTGGTCTCTGTCCATAACAGCCTCTGCCGACAATCTGTTTCAAAACAAAACCTAACTAAGGCAAAACTGTCTGTCTTTATTCGTATTCTGTAAGCCATATCTCAGCCAGGTGCTCCTGCCAGCAGGTTGAGCGGGTCTGTAAATCCTGGCCTCATTCTGACACTCGACCGCTCAGGCTGTGTCAGTTTGCAGGAGCTGCATTCCTTTGCAGTGTGGCTCCTGTACAGGCATGCTGGGAACAACGGCACACTGGCAGAATTCTGCTAATAGGCCAGAATTGTAGAGGAGAGTGAGTGAGAGTGAGTGTGTTTTTATGCATTCAAAACGGAAAACAGGAGACACTTCTTCACACAGAGAGTTGTCACAATCTGGAACAAACTCCCCAGCGATGTGGTAGAAGCTGAAAGTTTTGGAACATTTAAAAATAGACTGGATAGGATCCTTGGATCACTTAGATATTAATGGACACCAAACGAGCACGATGTGTCGAATGGCCTCCTCTCGTTTGTAAACTTTCGTATGTTCTTATGTATATGTGAGCGGTGGAAAGGGGGTAAGAGAGGGAGAGAGAGGGCCTGCACTTATGCTCTGCCGTCTCTCCCACAGGAAGATCCTGAATGAGCTGTCAGCAGAGGAGGTGGCGGCTCGCACCGAGGGTGAGGAGGACAACCCCTCCTCTTCAGCCATGACCACCATGACTGTGCCCACCCCCATCTACCAGACCAGCACCGGCCAGTACAGTAAGCCAGCAGGAGATTCTGAATCCTCAGCGTTCCAATTGGAAACTCCAGCCGTCTCTTCCAAGACTACTGCCTGACTGCTGCTGTAGCCACAGTTGCTTTCATACACCCAGATACTGTCCTCCTTCCTTTGCCTCACAATACAATTTAAAGAGAAATAAATAATATGTATACATGTTTTTTTTTTTTTTTTTGTATTGACCGCTGGGAGAGGAGACGTAGGTGTGTGAATGTGTGAGAATCTGTGCCTTTCTTATTCCTGTCCTGCTCTGTTCCAGTTGCCATCGCCCCGAACGGGACCATCCAGCTGGCCAGCCCGGGTGCGGAGGGCGTGCAGGGCCTGCAGACGCTCACCATGACCAACTCGGGCGCCGCACAGCAGGGCACCACCATCCTACAGTATGCCCAGACACCCGACGGGCAGCAGATCCTGGTGCCCAGCAACCAGGTGGTCGTACAGAGTGAGTGAAGTGTAGCAGCTGTGCACACGGCCAGCCCAGAGCAGCTCACAGAACGGCATATAAGCATTGTAGCTTACCTCGTTATAGCGCCAGTTAAGTACTGAACCAACATCCCTGCTCCATGCTCGTCAAGCTTTACATATGCTGTGTAGCTTTTTTGAAAAGTGATTTGCTTAAACCCACCTAATGTTTGATTAATCTGGCTTGACAGTCTAAAATAACTTTAAGTTTTATGTACAGGTTCTGCTTAAGCTCAACAAATTAATAGCAGTCTGATAATAAGCATCGTACTTAAAATTAAAACCCTTGAATGTATTACAAACATTATGTAGAATTGTGTGTGTGTGTGTGTGTGTGTGTGTGTGTGGGGAAAAAAGTATTTGATCCCCTGCTGATTTTGTACGTTTGCCCACTGACAAATAAATGATCAGTCTATAATTTTAATGGTAGGTGTATTTTAGCAGTGAGAGACAGAATAACAACAAAAAAATCCAGAAAAATGCATTTCAAAAAAGTTATACATTGATTTGCATGTTAATGAGGGAAATAAGTATTTGACCCCTTCGACTTAGTACTTGGTGGCAAAACCCTTGCTGGCAATCACAGAGGTCAGACGTTTCTTGTAGTTGGCCACCAAGTTTGCACACATCTCAGGAGGGATTTTGTCCCACTCCTCTTTGCAGATCCTCTCCAAGTCATTAAGGTTTCGAGGCTGGCGTTTGGCAACTCGAACCTTCAGCTCCCTCCACAGATTTCCTATGAGATTAAGGTCTGGAGACTGGCTAGGCCACTCCAGGACCTTAATGTGCTTCTTCTTGAGCCACTCCATTGTTGCCATGGCTGTGTGTTTTGGGTCATTGTCATGCTGGAATACCCATCCATGACCCATTTTCAATGCCCTGGCTGAGGCAAGGAGGTTCTCACCCAAGATTTGACGGTACATGGCCCCGTCCATCATCCCTTTGATGCGGTGCAGTTGTCCTGTCCCCTTAGCAGAAAAACACTCCCAAAGCATAATGTTTCCACCTCCATGTTTGACAGTGGGGATGGTGTTCTTGGGGTCATTCCTCCTCCTCCAAACACGGCGAGTTGAGTTGATGCCAAAGAGCTCGATTTTGGTCTCATCTGACCACAACACTTTCACCCAGTTCTCCTCTGAATCATTCAGATGTTCATTGGCAAACTTCAGATGGGCCTGTACATGTGCTTTCTTGAGCAGGGGGACCTTGCGGGCGCTGCAGGATTTCAGTCCTTCACGGCGTAGTGTTACCAATTATTTTCTTGGTGACTATGGTCCCAGCTGCCTTGAGATCATGAACAAGATCCTCCCGTGTAGTTCTGGGCTGACTCCTCACCGTTCTCATGATCATTGAAACTCCACGAGGTGAGATCTTGCATGGAGCCCCAGACTGAGGGAGACTGACAGTTATTTTGTGTTTCTTCCATTTGCGAATAATCGAACCAACTGTTGTCACCTTCTCACCAAGCTGCTTGGCGATGGTCTTGTAGCCCATTCCAGCCTTGTGTAGGTCTACAATCTTGTCCCTGACATCCTTGGACAGCTCTTTGGTCTTAGCCATGGTGGAGAGTTTGGAATCTGATTGATTGATTGCTTCTGTGGACAGGTGTCTTTTATACAGGTAACGAGCTGAGATTAGGAAGAGTCCCTTTAAGAGAGTGCTCCTAATCTCAGCTTGTTACCTGTATAAAAGACACCTGGGAGCCAGAAATCTTGTTGATTTGAAAGGGGATCAAATACTTATTTCCCTCATTTAACATGCAAATCAATTTATAACTTTTTTGAAATGCGTTTTTCTGGATTTTTTTTTTGCTGTTATTCTGTCTCTCACTGTTAAAATACACCTACCATTAAAATTATAAACTGATCATTTCTTTTTTCAGTGGGCAAATGTACAAAATCAGCAGGGGATCAAATACTTTTTTCCCTCACTGTATGTATGTATGTATGTATGTATATATATATATATATATATATATATAATAAACTTGCTATAACGCCACCCTGATTATATCGCCAGTTTTGCCCATGGTTTTTACCAGGCAGTATGACGAGTTTACTGTATATATGCTTATAAATGGTGTGATTTTATATTGCTCTGGTCAGCCTCACCTTAGTCACAGGGGACTGGGTGTCATGTGGTGGCAATGCCAGTTCATACTATGTGTGAATCTCTATCCTGACTCTGGTTCCTGGTTGCAGGTGCCGGGGGGGATATGCAGACGTACCAGATCCGCACCGCGCCCACCACCACGTCCCTGCCCCAGACGGTCGTCATGGCATCACCCATGGGCATCTCCTCGCAGAGCACCAAGACGGACGACCCGCAGATGAAGAGGGAGATCCGGCTAGCGAAGAATAGGTGAGTCCCTGGCTCCGTAGCCTCTGTTTTCTTCAATCCGTTTCAATTTGATCAATATTCACCCAGTGCCATGCAGCCCCTGGCCAGGGGGTGGACGGGCTGCGGTCCAGTGGGGTTTCCAGCTCTGAGAGACATTCAAAAGTTGTTTTGAGGAGGAAAGCAAGGCAACCAGTGCTGGGGACGCCTGCCTTCCTCTTCCTAGTACCCCCTTTCATGTTACCCTCTAGGACAGTTCTGTACCACTGTGGTCGAGTCTGTCTTCACGCCACCACCTTCAAAGCCTGTCCCACACTTGGTGTAACCACAGAGGACTGTGTATCTGTACTTGTATTGTGTAAGAAAAGTCAGTGGTGCTGGCCCTGCAGTTTAAACTGAACTGGATTGGTAGTAGTAAACTTATGTTTTTGAGCGTGACTCTGTGTGTGAGTGGAAGTGTCTCTGTGATCCCGGAGTCCTTACTGGTCTGTGTGCTTGGCCACACAGGGAGGCGGCCCGCGAGTGTCGCAGGAAGAAGAAGGAGTACGTGAAGTGTCTGGAGAACCGCGTGGCCGTGCTGGAGAACCAGAACAAGACGCTCATCGAGGAGCTGAAGGCACTAAAGGACCTTTACTGTGTGAAGACGGGCTAGCGCCTCAGCTGGGCATGCACTCGCCTGCTGCAGGACTCTCGGTCAGGGGAATGGGAACATTTTTATTTCTTATGGTATTTTTTTTTTTTTTTAAATGCATCATTTGAATTTTAACACGTTTATGAATGAGAGAAAGCAAGAGAATCCTCACTTTTTTTGCCCTTTTCCATTTTTCCATGCATTTATTCCTTTTAAAGAAGAGACAGTGCGGCTTAAAAGGACTTTCCTAAAATTGACTTTTTATCGTGAACGGATGAATGTGCAGACTTTTTTTGACACCCAACGTGGAATTGTGAATTTCTTACCGGACCCACCGTCGTTTCCAGCGGTTACAAATGTCACATTCTTTCATTTTTAATTTTTATATATATATATATATATATATATATATATATATATAAAAATGGTAGCAAAACCAGCTGTTTTAATCTCATCAATTGCAGCATTTTCAGTGTGTATTATATCTGAATTTGTGACCTATGTTTGTCTTTGTTGTGTTTTTTTTTTTTTTTTTTTTTTCCTTCCCTTAATTTTGAGGAAATGTTACAGAGCATCCTCTCCACAGTCCCTCTCTCCAACCCCTGTGACCCTGAGCACAGGTAGGGGGGTGGGGGGACAGCAGCCCCTTTCCAGCCCAGACTGATCCTGGGATGCTACCGGGGAATACAACTGCGGTTAAAAATTTTGGGGGGAATATTTATTTGGATTAAACTAAAAGTGTCATTTATTTGGTAGGTCAATCGAAAATAAATATTTTTCCAGCTTTGTTTACTTTCTTGTAATCTTGTGGCATTGTGCCCTGTGAGAGGGGTTCCACACATCCATCCTCTTTAACGGGAGAGAAAATGACAACAGGAGAGCTGGCGGCAGAGCCATGGCGGTGCTGGCACTGTCCTGTGCGTTCCCCCAGTCATTGGTTTGTCTGCAGGAGCTGTTAAGTGGATTGCAGCGTTGACTTGACTGACTACGGACAGAGAAAGATCCTAAATACAGTGTTCTCACGTCACCACGCACACACATACACTTCTTAAAATCTATTCTATTGGCATCACTTATGAATTTGCAGTGCTGCAAAAGCAATTATTACTTTTTTTTTTTTAATAAAGTGAAGTGAGTGGCAAACCTGCTGGTGCGGCAGCTGTCCTGGGCTATGTACTGTGGCTCATAAATGCCTGTGTTTAGTGGAAGAGATTTCACAGTGATGCTTGTATTTACACTCCTGTCATCTCTCTCCTACCTGCACTATAACCCAGCCAACCCCCTCAACTCTGCAGTGCTCAGGTCGCTGCGCTGGTCCTGTCATTCCCACAGAATGAATGACAGGAGCTATTAGCATGATTTAAAAAAAAAATGTATATATACCACCCCAATTCTGAAAAAGTTGTGACAGTATGGAAAATGCAAAAAAACAAAGAGTCATTTGAAAATTCAGTTCACCTTTTACTATATTGAAAACACATTATTAACACATTATTTGATGTTTTACTTTGTGAATTTAATGTATTTTTGAAAATACACACTCATTTCAAATCTGATGACTAACACACTCCAAAAAAGGTGGGACAGTCAACTGTTTACCACTGTGTAACATCACCTTTTCTTTTAATAACACTTATTAAGCGTTTGGGCACTGAAGACACCAGTTGGTTAAGTTTAGCAAGCGGAATTTCTTCAGCTGCGCAACTGTACGGGGCCTTCGTTGCCTTATTTTGTGCTTCATAATGCGCCACACATTCTTAATCGGAGACAGGTCAGGACTGCAGGCAGGCCATGCTAGCACCCGCACTCTCTGCTTATGCAACCATGTGCATGCAACAATGCGGGCAGAATGTGGTTTGGCTTTGTCCTGCTGGAAAATGCATGGACTTCCCTGGAAAAGATGACGTCTGGATGGCAGGATATGTTGCTCCAAAATGTTTACATACACCGATTAGCCATAACATTATGACCAGCTGCCTAATATTGTGTAGGTCCCCCTTTTGCCGCCAAAACAGCCCTGACCCGTCAAGGCATGAACTCCAGTAGACCTCTGAAGGTGTGCTGTGGTATCTGGCACCAAGACGTTAGCAGCAGATCCTTTAAGTCCTGTAAGTTGCGAGGTGGGGTCTCCATGGATCGGACTTGTTAGTCCAGCACATCCCACAGATGCTCGATTGAATTGAGATCTGGGAAATTTGGAGGCCAAGTCAACACCTTGAACTCACTATTGTGTTCCTCAAACCATTCCTGAACCATTTTTGCTTTGTGGCAGGGTGCATTATCCTGCTGAAAGAGGCCAATGCCATCAGTGAATACTGTTTCCATGAAAGGGTGTACATGGTCTGCAACAATGCTTAGGTAGGTGGTAAGTAACATCCACATGAATGGCAGGACCCAAGGTTTCCCAGCAGAACTTGCCCAAAGCATCACACTGCCTCTGTCGGCTTGCCTTCTTTACATCCTGGTGCCATGTGTTCTCCAGGTAAGCGACGCACATGCACCCGACCAACCACGTGATGTAAAAGAAAACGTGATTCATCAGACAAGGCCACCTTCTTCCATTGCTCTGTGGTCCAGTTCTGATGCTCACGTGCCCATTGTAGGCGCTTTCGGCAGTGGACAGGGGTCAGCATAGGCACCCTGACTGGTCTGCGGCTACGCAGCCCCATACGCAACAAACTGCGATGCACTGTGTGTCCTGACACCTTTCTATCAGAACCAGGATTAACTTTTTCAGCAATCTGAGCTACAGTAGCTCGTCTGTTGGATCGGACCACACGGGCCAGCCTTCGCTCACCACGTGCATCAATGAGCATTGGTCGCCCATTACCCTGTCGCCGGTTCACCGCTTTTCCTTCCTTGGACCACTTTTGATAGGTACTGACCACTGCAGACCGTGAACACCCCACAAGAGCTGCAGTTTTGGAGATGCTCTGACCCAGTCGTCTAGCCATCACAATTTGGCCCTTGTCAGAGTCGCTCAGATCCTTACGCTTGCCCATTTTTCCTGCTTCTAACACATCAACTTTGAGGACAAAATGTTCACTTGCTGCCTAATATATCCCACCCACTGACAGGTGCCATGATAACGAGATTATCAATGTTATTCACTTCACCTGTCAGTGGTCATAATGTTATGGCTGATCGGTGTATCTTTCTGCATTAATGGTGCCCTCACAGATGTGCAAGTTACCCATGCCATGGGCACTGACACACCCCCATACCATGATAGACGCTGGCTTTTGGACCTGACGCTGATAACAGCTTGGATGGTCCTTTTCCTCTTTGGCCCAGAGAACACGACGGCTGTTTTGTCCAAAAACTATTTGAAATGTTGACTCGTTGGACCACAAAACACGATTCCACCGTGCTACTGTCCATCTCAGATGAGACCGAGCCCAGAGAAGTCAGTGGCGCTTCTGGACAGTGTTGATGTATGGCTTCTGCTTTGCATAGTAAAGCCTTAACGTGCATCTGTGGATGCAGCGGCGAATGCTGTCGACTGACAAAGGTTTACCAAAGTATTCCCGAGCCCATGTCAGCTTATCCATTACAGACTCATGATGGTTTTTAAGACAGTGACATCTGAGGGATTGGAGATCACACGCATTCAGAAGTGGTTTTCAGCCTTGCCCTTTATGCACCGAGATTTGACCAGATTCCTTGAATCTTTTAATTATATTGTGCACTGTAGAAGGTGAAATGCCCAAAATCCTACCGATTTGTCTTTGGGGAATGTTGTTCTCAAAGTGTTGGATTATTTGCTGACGTATCTGTTGGCAGATTGGCGAGCCTCGACCCATCCTGCTCTTGAAGGACTAGGCCTTTTTTGGAGGCTCCTTATATACTATGATTACATTATTGCCTCACTTGTTTCACATCACCTTCTTATTTCAACTCACTATTAGTCCTAAATTGCCCCTGTCCCAACTTTTTTGGAACGCGTTGCATGCATCAATTTCAAAATAAATGTTTACCTTCAAAAAACTATGCTGTTGATTAGGTAAAACATCAAATACCTTGTCTTTATATGTTTTTTGTTTAAATACAAGTCAAAGTACATTTACAAATCACTCCTCTTTGTTTTTATTAGCATTTTCCATACTGTCCCAACTTTTTTGGAATTGGGGTTGTACTTTACTGTATGAGCAGAGAAAGGTGTCTGTTCATCTCTTGGGTACAGGCTGTGGTTCAGGTTAGCCTAGAAGTGGCAAGGGTGGTTGCGGGACATAAGACTCTACATGGCCTTTAATTCAGTAGTAATAGAATTTCACACGAGAGTACACAGAGTGTTTCACCATCCATCCACATGCTGCACACAAAGAACTTCATGTCATGCAGGAGGGAGCACTGTAGATCCACACCGTCGTTACCCTGCAGGGAAACTCAAGCGATTCACTACAGCTAGCTCCAGCGGCTGACTCATCAAACATTCACATCTCGTCTCTAGAGGTTAATAGTAACCTAACTGGACAGCATATATCAAACAAATCAAACAAGCTTATTGTGCCGTGTATTCTTTGAATATTTCAACTTAAATACACATTTTCACCAGGACACCAAAAGGAAAATATTGCACAAATTAAGGAATAACTTATTTAGGTTTTAATTGTATTTATTTGTTAGATTTGGTATAGCCAATTGCTATTGGGCCCCAGTTCCAAGCACTGCTCTGGTCTGGGGGAATGAAAACAGCAGACAGCCTAGCTGTGGATTCCAGGCTATAGACACTGCCCCTGGGGAGACGGGGTTACAGAGCCTGGCCCTCAGTGAGCAGCACGCCAGCCTGAGCGTTTCAGTATAGTTCATGGTAACCTAGAGTCCTTTATACACCGTATCTATGCTTGTCAGACTGTAGTTCAGGGTGAGCTCAGTGCAGCTGTTAGACCCGCCCCAGTTAGAAGGGAGATGCTTGTTACCGGTTTTGTGTTGGATGGATATTGCATACTCTGCGCACTGTTTTGGTTTTAAAACTTGTACATGTTTATTTACATATTAAATAGTGTGTAAATCCTAGTTATTATTATTATTAATAAAAATAATAATAATAATTATATTCACATTTAATCAGTCACCAAAACTTGAAAGTTGGAGTTCAGGAGTACTGGAATTCAATATGTTGCCTAAGAATAACATTAAACATATGAATAAAATACATTTTAAACATTTATACACTTGCTGACCACTAGATGTCAATAGAAGACCAGAATCAACATTGCATGCACTTTACATTTACACTGTACCATCATAAAATGACCTCTTCGAAACTGTGTCCGAAGAGGATTTCAGCAGAGCTGGGTAAAGGTAAATGCTGGGTAATGTTACCTACATAGAGAGGTGTAGCAATAACTACACTAAAATGTCACATTTAAAGGCATTGAAGAGAAACAAGTTACAGTACAGCAGCTCCAGCTACAAGACTGTAGGACTACATCAGACACAGCTGCCTGAGATACATCTACACATATAGACTGTTTCAATGAGCAAAATAATAATGTTAATGTGCACTTGCGATTTCATTGTGTTTCAAGACGGTTGGACTTTTTTTTTTTTAAAGCTGGCGGTAGCTAATGAGCACTTATTTCTTGAGCTTACCAAAGGCTGAACACAGATCAGCAGAAATTAAACATTAAAAGAGATTCACTGCCAGATCCACTCAACAAAGTTATAATTAATACATTTTTGTAAGCAGTTTACCACTGTTCAAGTGACTGTCAAATAATGTGATTAATTATTTACTATGGATTGATCCCAAACCAGTCTCTGAGATTTATTTATCTAAACCAATGAGAGGGAAACACACTAGTAGTGAACCATGCAGCAGACAACCTGTGCCAGCAGAAGTTTCACCTACCCAGCATTTTATGGCTTTGAAGGTAAAGACAGCACAGTCATACAAGGTGTCTCATCATATAGATAATCATGAAAAATAATAAAATGGAATAACTCGTCATCATTCATATCGGGCAGGGAGGGACACGTCCACTACACCTATGGAGCTGGGCACACATTACTGGGGGGTGGGGACAAATTAACGTAATCTAAAACCCATGCTAACCAGTGATTAAGTCAGTGCTACAGACCTTCATGTTCGAGGTTGGTACCCAACCGGCTTGTTTCACCGCAGCAATCCAGTCATTATGCTGTGTGGCATCTTTGGAAAACCTATACTTTTATGTCGGATAAAAGATTTGTCCTGGGCTCTAGGGAACATCCCACCACCTAACAACAAGGTCCTAATGTTAGTTCAACCTCGCTGTTAAGGAAGCTGGCTATGTTGAAACATACCTGTGCCTGCGTTCCAATCCTCATGAATATTAATTTGAAACAGTCTACTGTTGTTTTTCAATTATTTACATTATAGTAACATTAATCACAAACTTCAAAGTCATCGTCCCCCATACTAATTATTGACTAACTTCACAGTTCAACTTAAAACTGACTTGATTTTTATGAGTACCTTATATTTAATTGAAACAGGTATTTCACTTTGAAATAAATACTTTTTATATATTACTTTAAAGTCTTACCTTTGCTACAATCTGCTCCATAGACACCTTGTACATGCAGATAATGAAGACCATCAAGCTTATGGAAAATATCAGTTTACTATTCAGGGTGCTGCTGCAGCTCAGTGGAAGATCCCTAACAAACTGGCAGAGTGTTTCAAACCGTCAGGATCGAGGTGCATGGAGAAACTGAAACAGCGTAGCGTGTTTTAAACCGTAACCGCCAATGCAGAGGATCAATGACATAACCTCTACTCTATAGAATGGAGCACCCCACAAAATTCAACAAGTCCACAACTCCAAATGTGCTGCTTTTTTTTTTTTTTTTTATTTACACAGTGCACAGTGGAAATATCCCCAGGGAGTGGAGGGGCCTAAGGTCAAGACTCAGAGCTGGACCATGGTGCAGAGCGTGAGACCGGTCAGCAGGAGCCAGGGCTGAATGCTGGCCACCCCCGATCTCACCTGATCCTGCGTGTATTGGACCCAGCTGTAGTAGCGGCTCACTCGGGCATACACGCCTGGCCGATTCACTGACGCACAGCCCTCCCCGAAACTCGTCACTCCCACGAGGTAGAAGCGATCCAAGTCTTCGTTGTAGCACTGGAGGGGACCCCCACTGTCCCCCTGCAACACAGCCCAACAATGTACCCCAATTACGCGAGCTGATTTAGGCTTTGGGTGGGACAAAGTTGTATGCCCAGGGCTGTGGGGTGCTGGGCAAACGCAGGCAAACAAAGCCGTCACTTCCCCCCTGTCCTGAGTCCTGCGCGGGGCTCACCTGACATGTGTCAATGCCGCCGGCCTCATTCCCAGCACACTGCATATGTTGTGTCAGGATGCCACCATACCAGTCCCACTGGTTGCAGGTTTCCATTGGGATGAGTTGGACCTCAGCCTCCTGCAGGACATCCACAGCCATCCCTGCACAGAGAGCGTGCTCAGTCATACACACACTGCCATGGAGGGTTGGTGAATCAGAACCACAGTGAGTCAGACAGATGGCCAGAGAAAGAGACAGAGTAATAGAGAAAGAGAAAATCAGACGGTCAGACCAGCAAATCATGTAGGTAAAGAGCAAGTTGGATACGAGACCGACAGAGACATGAGCAGAGTGTCAGCTTGTCCAGACTGATGGACAGACAGCGGGACCTTTGTAGGTGGTGGTCCCCCAACCGCTGATGAAGCACAGCTCCAACCCGGCCTCCTCTTCCTCTCTGGTCAGCAGGCACACGGGCTGGACATAGAGTGAGAAGCTGAGGGGTTCGGTCAGCTGCAGCAGTGCCAGGTCGTTGTCATGGGTGACCTTGTTGTAGCCCTTGTTCAGCACCAAGCGCCGCACCCCCCGCCGCTGGGAGCTGTCCTCACTGGCAGACAGCACACGCTGCCCCGCCACTACCCACAGCCTAGACACAACACTGAGAGGGGCCAGAGAGGACAGGGAGAGTGTGGAGATAGAGACAGGGGAGTGCATGGGGGAGAGGGGATGGATAGAGACAGGGCAAAGGATGGAGAGAGAGATTGGGAGAATCGCCAAGAGAAGGACAAATGGAAAATTTGTTTAATTGTATTGCCAAATTTAGTTGAAATGCAGGACCACAGTTGGACACATCTTGGTCAGCTAATATCAAAAGGTAGAGTGTTTCCCAACCAAGACATACTTCAAATTGAAAATGTCGTACTGGTCACCAGCCCCTACTGCCCGTCCCATATTATAAACTAAAACAGAACTGACCATGTTTAGTTTAGTAGCTATATGCAATATTTAGAATTTCTCATGTCTTTTCCAAAAATTCCATAGCACATCTGAAATCAAAAATTGTGATCATGCCAAGTTCTACTTATGGATACAGATGAAAGTCTGGTTACATTTAGTTTGTGTGACACAGTGGGGTATTGTATACAGCACCTGGTCTCTAAAAGCTCAAGACCACACCAGTATTCCTTTAGTTCTGCTTTTATGCAGGAGCTGGCTAATAGGGGGGAGTCCTGCATGTCATGTGTTTCCCCTGCATGATGCAGCTGCTGGGGCATCTGGGAGATGTACCACCGCACAGGGCAGCAGTCTCTTGCCCAGCCAAGCACTTTGTTACCATTGTTTAGAAAGCAACCCTGTCCAACCCTGCTCCTGGTGGGCTACAGCGCAGTACAGGGTCTTCTGGTGTTACATTCCCAAACAGCTCTTAATTAATATAGTTTATAAATGGCTTAATTAGGGTAAATCTATGTCCGGGAGGTACCGAGTTTATCACACACTCACGGCATGGGGTAGAAGCAGTGACAGGCGCTGAGCACCCATTTGCTGTTGATGATGGAACCCCCGCAGAAGTGTCTGGAATCCTTCTGGATGCTAACTTGCCAAGGCCATGCCCCAACCTCTGCATCATGCCCACCTACCACACGGGATGCTCCTGGAGAGTCGAGTAGTGGCCGCTGTCCGCACGCTTATAGGCACAGGGGACAATACAATGTGATTTTAAACAGGGAAGCAAGCATATATTAGAAAAACACTTCACACTAGAAAATATTAAATGTGGCTTGTATTAATCTGGAGCAGGATTGGGCACACACATCAAGACACTTTATATTTATCTCTCACAAATGTATGAATTCAGATTCATAATGGGAGAGAGACTATTAGGGGTGAATTTCGCATTTTGACCATAACACAACCAGGGGTGCTTCTTTGCTCCATGACCAAGTCATCAGGTCATGTAGTAGTGTTTTTGTGGTGTTGACACATCGGTTACAGATCATTTGATCATTCTTGGTTCAAGGCGGCATAACGAGAGGCAGTGGGATACTGTGATACTTGTATACTGCAGCAAACTGTAATGAACTAGAATAAATGAAAAAGAAAAATGACATTACATTGTGTGTATTTCTATATATACCACATTCCGGGGTGTACAAAGCTGCAATTGATTGCTCAAAACATGTTATTTTATTTGTTATTATTTTAAGTTTGACATTACTGCCATAAAATACTATTAAATTACTTGAAGCATACTAACTTTAGTGTACATTGATATGCAGTCTTGCCTCTGGAGATATATTTTGCCTGATGGCTATTGGTATAGAACTGACATGTGAAATTAATCAGCATTATATACACTACCGTTCAAAGGTTTGGGGTCACTTAGAAATTTCCTTGTTTTCGAAAGAAAAGCAATTTTGTTGCCCATTTAAATAACATCAAATTGATCAGAAATGCAGTGTAGACATTGTTAATGTTGTAAATGACTATTGTAGCTGGAAACGACTGATTTGTAATGGAATATCTACATAGGCCCATTATGAGCAACCATCAGTCCTGTATTCTAATGGCATGTCGTGTTTGCTAATCCAAGTTTATCATTTTAAAAGGCTAATTGATCATTAGAAACCCCTTTTGCAATTATGTTAGCACAGCTGAAAACTGTTGTGCTGATTAAAGAAGCAATAAAACTGGCCTTTAGACTAGTTGAGTATCTGGAGCATCAGCAATTGTAGGTTTGATTACAGGCTCAAAATGGCCAGAAACAAATAACTTTCTTCTGAAACTCGTCAGTCTATTCTTGTTCTGAGAAATGAAGGCTATTCCATGCAGGAAATTGCCAAGAAACTGAAGATCTCGTACAACGCTGTGTACTACTCCCTTCACAGAACAGCGCAAACTGGCTCTAACCAGAATAGAAAGAGGAGTGGGAGGCCTTGGTGCACAACTGTGCAAGAGGACAAATAGTTTGAGAAGTGTCTAGTTTGAGAAACAGACACCTCACAGGTCCTAAACTGGCAGCTTCATTAAATAGTACCTGCAAAACACCAGTCTCAACATCAACAGTGAAGAGGCGACTTCAGGATGCTGGCCTTCTAGGCAGAACTGCTAAGAAAAAGCCATATCACAGACTGGCCAATAAAAAAAAAGATTAAGATGGGCAAAATAACACAGACAATGGACAGAGGAAGATTGGAATGACTAATCTAAGTTTGAGGTGTTCGGATCACAAAGAAGAACATTTGTGAGACACAGACCAAATGAAAAGATGCCGGAGGAGTGCTTGATGCCATCTGTCAAGCATGGTGGAGGCAATGTGATGGTCTGGAGGTGCTTTGGTGGTGGTAAAGTGGGAGATTTGTACAGGGTAAAAGTGATCTTGAAGAAGGAAGGCTATCACTCCATTTTGCAACACCATGCCATACCCTGTGGACGGCGCTTGATTGGAGCCAATGTCCTCCTACAACAGGACAATGACTCAAAGCACAGCTCCAAACTATGCAAGAACTATTTAGAGAAGAAGCAGTCAGCTCGTATTCTGTCTATAATGGAGTGGCCAGCACAGTCACCGGATCTCAACCCTATTGAGCTGCTGTGGGAGCAGCTTGACCATATGGTACATAAAAAGTGCCCATCAAGCCAATCCAACTTGTGGGAGGTGCTTCAGGAAGCATGGGGTGAAATCTCTTCAGATTACCTCAACAAATTGACAACTAGAATGCCAAAGCTCTGCAAGGCTGTAATTGCTGCAAATGGAGGATTCTTTGATAAAAGCAAAGTTTGAAGGACACTATTATTTCAATTAAAAATCATTATTTCTAACCTTGTCAATGGCTATATTTCCTATTCCATCTCATTTCATGTATGTTTTCATGGAAAACAAGGACATGACCCCAAACGTTTGGACGGTAGTGTACATCACCAACCTGTTGGTTCATCAATAACACCCATAATTGCTGCAACTACAACTACGTTTTGACGTTTGTCTATTGAAAGACTGGGTTGTATATTGACAAAAAGGCGCACTTTTGATACATTCTCGGGCTCCGATTGGCGGATTGACAGGAGGCGGCCGGCTTTTGAATAGACCCGCTCGAGCGTTTTCAAAGTCATATTTGATTATCCAAAAGTCATACATTTAAACATGATTTAATTAAAATTAAATGAGTGTTTACTGTAGCCCTGATGTGAAAATAATAATAAAACAACTTAGACAAGCAAGGAGAGAAACAGACAGAGTTCCAAAGACGAAACCAATTCTAAAATTATTTCAAAATAAAACGACAAACACACTTACTTAGGTTTTGAGTGGCAGTCCACACCACAGCCGGGCAGCAGCTGAGAGACAGCAGCAAGAAGGCAAACCTCAGAGACGCCATATCCAGCTGGGCGGCCGGCGGGTGAGACAGCGACCATGAACCGCTGAAAAGCCTGCTGGGCGCCGTTGGACCGGTGACGTAAGCAAGTGTCATCGTTGTATGGGGTATAGTAACCATTAGTCATGTATTACTTAGCGCCACAAGTAACGAATTCAAAATAAAATAAATTGCAAACGAGAAAAATGAAGTTGACAAAAAATGGATGCTGAGATCGAAAGCAAAATAGAATATTATTTATTGTCATTCAGCAAAGACATTAAAGATGCAGAGCAGAACGAAATGACGAGCCTGGCTCCATATAAAAACACAGATAAAAAACACAGATATAAATAACAACAAACCTAACTAAATAAATGTCACCAATATCTTATTGCACAACAAGAGAGGGTAAGAGTTGTGAGGGACAGGGGGAGAGATTGTGAGAGACAATTGTATTAATATTGCACCAACCTCAATAAATATCATTGCACATTTGCATAGCAGCAGATAAAATAGGTGACAGGTACAGTCACTGAAGTGTTATGTTTAACAATCTAATAGCAGCCGGGTAAAAGCTTTTAGTACTGAACCTGACAGTGCTGCGTTGTATCTCTTACCCGAAGGCAAGAGGGAGACAAGTTTGTGGCAGGGGTGAGTGGGGTCTTTGTATACAATTGTGAACAGAAATAATTATATCAAGAGCAAAAAAAGAAAAAGTGAGACCAAACGTGGAGTCCATTTCTGACAATCAATTCGAGCTCTGCTCTCGCTTTCATTTTTTTGCTTTTGATATAATTAGTTGTGTTTACAATTCTATATATTTTGCTTTTTTTTTTTTTTTTTTTAATCTCAACATCCATTTTTTTCTTTACTTTAATTTTTTACTTTACGTTTTCCTATTTACGATACATTTTATTTTTAATTCGTTACTTCTAATTTGCGCCCATAGTACTAGTTTATCTCACACCCGACCAAGAACTGTTAAAATGGGAGCAGACAGTAGGCACCTTGATACAAAGTAACATTGTACGGGGAAGTTTTAGGTCTACTTGATAAACACAATAGTCCACGTTTTACTCAGGGAAGTGGGATTGAGACCGTGGGTTAGTGTTTATTACCCGTTTATATAACTGCGGGATAACTTTCTTGTACTGAATAGCTGTGGTTGGTACAAAAAGGGTCAGGACAAATCTGTCGGCTAACTTATTTTATTGCATCAGTCACACATGTAATATGCTGTAGGTAGCCTAGTAGTGCAATATAGCGTCACTCTTCTACACCACAGGGTTCAATGGGAAATGTGCCATTGTTATAATTTATATTATAAATTCAACACCATTGGTCAAGCAGCAAATATATACGTACGAGACGTCACCATTAATACGTATAACGTTTAGTAAGCCGTCTAGGATTTTTAATTCTGATTAACAAAACGATTAACAAGATGATCACATAGACAAATCACGGATTCAACATTCACACGGGGGTCACTAAAAAAAGATACTTCACAAATGGGGGAATAATCCGCCTCCGTTATTTAACCGCGTAACCCATGACGTGAGGCTTTATGAGCGGCGACAGCGGTGCCTCGATGTGCCTCAGCTTCAGGTCCGAGAAGCCAGCGGCCTCCAAATCCTTCCAGGTCTGCCTGGTGAGCTCGCACCCGTCGCCGAAGTATCGCCACAGCGGCTGCAGGACGTGCTGGAAGAAGTAGGTCCAGGAGGAGGGGTCCGCCAACACGTGCTCCAGGAAGAAGAAAGCACCGCCCTGTAAACAACACATCCAATCAGATCAATGCACCAAGACAGGGGACTAGGCATGTGTTTTTCAAATCATATTTTAAAAACATTACAGATTTATAATTGGCTATAAACCGGTATACTTTGTTAAATATAGAAAATGGAGCCAATATATGAAGTGCGGATTACGGTGTGACGTTGACCCTAATTAGCTAACTAAAATAATGTGGAGAAGGAGCCAGAGAGATCATAGCTGGCTCGCACCGGTTACATTACATTACATTATCGCCACTTAGCAGTGACTTACATCTGTACACATTTATACAGCTGGAGCAATGTAAGTGAAGTACCTTGCTTAAGGGTTCAGCATTGCCCCACCCGGGATTTGAACTCACAACCCTCTGGGATAGTTAGCAAACTTGTCAAATTTGCAAATGATACTAAAATACTCGGCAGCACAGGCTATTCAAAGGGACTCAGATAATTCAGTTGTGGGCCGACACCTGGCAGATGATATTCAATGTGGACAAGTGCTTAAAATATTGTCAAAAGTGTAGAATTGAGAACAAGGACAGTAATGTTCAGACTGTACAATGCACTAGTTAGAGCTCATCTGGATACTGTGTGCAGTTCTGGGCTCTACACTTCAAGAAGGATATCGCTGCTCTAGAGGCAGTTCAGAGGAGAGCAACCAGACTTATTCCAGGTCTGAAGGGAATGTCCTACTGAGAGACTGAGGGAACTGAACCTTTTCACCCTGGAACAGAGGAGACTACGTGGGGACTTGATCCAAGTCTTCAAAATCATGAAAGGCATCGACCACATCAAACCAGAGGAGCTTTTCCAGATCTGCAGGGACACACGCACCCGGGGACACAAATGGAAAATGGGCTTCAAGGCATTCAAGACAGAAAACAGGAGCCACTTCTTCACACAGAGAGTCACAATCTGGAACAAACTCCCCAGCGATGTGGTTGAAGCTGAAAGTTTGGGAACATTTAAAAATAGACTGGATAGGATCCTTGGATCACTTAGATATTAATAAACACCAAACGAGCACGATGGGGCGAATGGCCCCCTCTCGTTTGTAAACTTTCTTATGTTCTTATAATCCAGCCTGTCCCTCAGATCAATGACCTGCGCTGACAACTGAAAACAAAGAATACAGTGCGGGTTGCTGTGACTTACAGGCCGCAGGACACGGTACGCCTCCTGTATCACTCTGTGCGTGCTGCGGACGGAACACAGCACCAGAGTGCACACCACCGCGTCCACGGAGCCGCTGCCTACCGACCTCAGGTCCTCGCCGGCGGCCACCACGAACTGCTCCATCCGCAGGTGGGAATTGGAGGCCATACTCTTGTGCAGAAAGCGTTCAAAGTGCGGGTTGGGGTCCGTGCAAATGACTCTGCAGCCCCGGGGGTAGAACTGGAAGTTCGCCCCGGTCCCGCAGCCTATTTCCAGCAGCCTCAGCGGGCCAGCGTCGGAGCTAGCGAACTCCGACAGGTTGCCGAAGAGCTCCTTCTTCTTTTCGTGCATTTTCTTGTTGTAGTTGGCCGAGATCTTGAACATGAGAAAGGGGAATACGCGCTTGTAAAATCCGCAAAGCCCTACCAGCTCCATCAGCTGCAGTGGTAGGCACAGCGTTTTGAAAAGAAGCGTGCATATTCCCATACAGATCGACATCTTTACAGACTAAACGGAATATGTCTGTGCCAGGCGGACTTCGACTTGTGTATTTAGCTATAAACCCTGTTCCTTGGTGGCATTCTTCCGGTGGCGCCTGTGCACTACGTATTATTTATTTGGAAACACCACGTTGCACATGCTATTTAACCGTCTCCCACTGGGTGGCGCCGTCGAGATCCTAACAAGCATAGTGGCGAAATCCTGATTTAGAATAGAGCAGTGATTCCCAACCTGTGGGCCGCAAACATATATTTTAAAATGCTTTTAAAATAGGAATACATTTTTTGTTTAAAAAATAATAATAATTAGGCCTGTCTTGGAAGGTTCGAAGGTTCTTTCGGTCTCCAGACCTTCGGAGGTTTTGAAGGTTTGTCACATGACAATCACATCATTTTTTTTTCTCGTTGATAGAAATTGGCTGTATTCGAAACCGCATACTACCCATACTACACGTACTACATACTGAAATGTTGGTATGTAGTACGTATAGTATGCGGTTTCAAATACAGCCATTGACTTCAGATGTCACTCGTAGTCTATCTACATTAAAATATTTGATTGTATAATGCCCATTACTTAAATAAAGGTTGTGGAATTAACAAAGTTAAAAACCGTTGTGTCAGCAGGTATTGGACCAGATTAAATTTAAACAATGTATTTTGAAAATGTACGATTACACTGATAATTTAACTATTTTTTCTTCTGAAAGAGTACTATCCCCCATCTATCAGCATGCATGTGGATCACTGTGTTATTCTGCATTATTGTTTCTTTGTCTGACATCGTGCAAAATGTTGTGCAACATAATGCAGACGTAAACAAACTAAACTAATGTCTCGAAAAAAGTTCTAAGTTCAGTGCAATTTACCTATTATTATTATTATTATTATTATTATTATTATTATTATATATTGAAAAATATATAATGTTGACACAAACTGTAGAAGGGAGTCTTTTCGTATTTACTACTTTCAGTATAGTTGTCTTTTTTAATGTTACTGAACACCGGGGTTTATTCATCAAGGGTTTTACACCGTTTTAATACAGATTCCTTATTTCCGACACTATTTTCTCTATTGAATAAAATACAAATTAAAGATAACATGCATACGTCATCACACATACAGTTTATTAAGAGTAAAGTGCTTTTACTGGAAGGTTAACATGTTTCATGCAAGTTAAATCAATAGCCTACCTATATATAAACCGTGTGCTTGTGAAAATACATTAAAACACGATTACTCTTCGACATAACACATTTTAAACTACAAGGGGATTTTGTTTATATGGATTAATTGTAAATAAATAAATAAATAAATAAATAAAAGGATTTAATTCAATTCTATACACTTACTAGCTAATGTGACGCCATTGATAAATTATGCAAATGTATTTAAATGTATTTTAAAATGAGTTTTTGAATGGATTTTGTGGGTAGTGGGCCTTTATGATGTTGATCAAGTGGACCTTGGAATGGAAAAGTTTGGGAAGCCCTGGAATAGAGAGTATCCTACATTTCTTCCGAATGGGTAGGTTTACTTTCAACAGAAAACATCCAGTTAAATTAGCAAATTAAAAAACATAGTAGTAAGATTTGTTATGCTGGTTCTACTCAAGCTAAGAAAGTTTTGTGTGTTGTTTGTGTAAGAAAAGCGCATTTACAAAGGTTAATTGGACGAAAGCTGTGGAAGAAGCCCAAATCATTTACTGTAATTAAGTGTGTTCAGTTTATTTGTCACATCACTCTCCTGAATGATTCGCGAAACCAGTGGCATGGCTGTACACATTCGAAACAGAATTCTCAATAATAAGAATAATAATAAGAATGTTAAGTATCTGAAGAGACTTTGTCTGCACATTACTTTAATTTTTGCACAATATATGATTGAATATGTATTATTTTGTTTGGTAGCATGCAGGTTACAGCAACCCTGGTCCTGGAGGATCCCCTACCCTGCTGGTTTTTGATCCAATCGACCTCTCAATTACTTAATTGAACCCTTAATTGAAATAATTTCCTAAATCAGTATTTTATTTATTTTAAACATTAGGGGTTAAAGGGTTAGTATACAGTTCTATAAGGAATTTATTATTAAGGAACCAACTTTTTATCTGTTACACAATTAAAAAAAGTCAAATGTAAGCTAATTATTACTCCAGTTGAGGGTTCAATGAAGTAATTGAGAGGTCGATTGTATCAAAAAACTAGCAGGGTAGAGGGTCCTCTAGGACCATGCTTGAGAACCACTGGGATACAGTAAGTGTTAGTGTGCATAAGCAATAGTGTGTAACAGTCAGTGGACTAGTAGCTCTAGCAGGTCTGTTAGGGTCCATGATAGTATGTAAGTAGATGTATATGCATGTCTGTATGTCTGTAACAGTACTGCACTGCAGTATTACACTACACTTTGTTATAATACACTGCACTACAATACAGTACTAACAATCCAGTGCCTATTACTATTATTATTACTAACAATAATAGTGCTGCTGAAGTGACCAGTGGAAACAGACCCCAAAACTAATTACGTAGTTTTTACATCATAACCCCTTTAATCATTGCCATATATGGGAACATAAAGACGAAGATTCTTCTGTGCAGCTCAAAAGCTATGAGAGGAGTTAGTGATTGAATACTACTACTACTACTACTACTTATACTACTTTATTACTAATAATCCTGCAATAGAACAGTACTCTGTGTGTTGTCACATACAGACTGATAAAACTCCAGGATAAATGACACAGGCAGTGTGTGTGCCAGTTCGATCAGTCTGTCAGTGAGTGCATCAGTCCATCATAAAAGTATCGCAGATGATAAAAGTGTATTGTAAGGGACAGGGACATGTTGTAGGGGACACAGATGTGTCATAGGGGACCAAAGTATCACAGCCTGATCTTTGGCTGAAATTCCTTACCTTATTATTTTACCACTTTACTTGGCCTGTGTGTCTGTGTTTGTCAGTCTAGATTGCGGTCAAGATTATTAGTATCTCTTACTGTCACTTTCCAGTCATGTTTGTCGGGTGTGATCCATTGCAAAAGACCAGCACTGTAGCAGGAGATGGGGTGGACGAGAAGCTTGACTTTATAGGGAATGGACAGAGGTACCTGTATTTGATGGTTATGTTATTATGTTTAAAAATAAAGGCATTTATCTTCATTCACTCTGTATTGTTGCAGTTTAATGTTGATGCACACTGTGCTGGTTACTATGGAATCCGAAGTAGGGCACACGACATGTCACTGTGTGTATACCATAGTACATCACACAACACTTTACTGTGCTTTTACCACAGCACACCACATGACACATTACTGCTGTATGGCACAAAAGGGTCACAGGCTCCTATTTGGCCCTAGAGTATACCTTTTTATTTTAAGACTACATCACTGGTCTGGGTGTAAGTGTTTGTCAGTGTGTGTGAATATATATTCCAGTTTCTACTTTGCCAATGGCATTTGTTGATTTTTTTTAAACAGTTAAATATGCAGTCACTGTAGATTAATATGTCTAGAGCTGTGAGAGGAATAAGGATATAATAATATTAATAATGATCCTGATAGAGAACAGTGTGTGTTTTCAGATTTTTTAATGAAGTGATGATTAATGTCAGTGTTTCTTTGTTTGGTTTTTCTAGAAGCATTCTAGAAGCATGGATTTAGAATGTCCATAGTTTGCTCAGCTCCAGATGTGGTAATATATTAATATGAAGTTAAAATATACAGTGCCCATAGAAAGTCTACACCCTCTTGAACTTTTTTTCACATTTTGTTGTCAGTGCCTCAGAGTTTCATGCATTTAAATGAGGATTTTTTTTTCCACTTATCTAAAAACCATACGCCACAATGTTAAGGGGGGAAAACATTTTTATTGTGAAAAAAATAAAAATCCCAAAGTGAAATATCATCATTGGATAGTCTTTTTCCCTTCTATCATGTGCCCCAGTCCCTGCAGATGAGAAACATCCCCATAACATGATGCTGCCACCACCATGCTTCACAGTAGGGATGTTGTTCTTTGGGTGATGTGCTGTGTTGGGTTTGCACCAAACATAATGAATTGCGTTTAGGCCATAAAGTTCCATTTTAGTTTAATCAGACCACAACAATTGTGGTCACATGGCTATAGAATATCCTGATGCCCCCTAGAGCCCATGGTTTAAAAACAGGGTCTCTTAAGGCTAGCGGTAATTTAGGATTTTGCATATTTTTGCATACTTAAAATGGGATTCAGGGTGGGCTTTCTTGAGTATCATACAGGCCAGATTTGTGGAGTGCTTGGGATATTGTTGTTACATGCACACTTTGACCAGTCTTTGTAGCTCTTACAAAGTTGTCATTGGCCCCTTGGCAGCCTCTCAGTCTCCTTCTTCCTCAGTCTGGAGGAACTAGGCAAGTTATACATACACCTTCCACTTCTTAATAATCATATTAACTGTGCTCCAAGGGATATTCAATGCATTTTATATTTTGTGCCTTTCAACAACTTTGTCCTGGAGTTCTTCTGAAAGCTCCTTAGTGCTCATGGTTGAGTCTTTGCTTTGAAATGCACTATCCAGTAGAGGGTACCTAGAGGAACTGCTGAATTTATGTGAATCACTACAATTTAAAACTTTGTGTGAAAGCAGTTTGTTTACACAGTTAATTTAGGATTGGGGGTGGACACTTATCCAACCAAGCTATTTCAGTTTTTATTTTTAATATATTTTCTGCAAATTCTAGAATATATTTGTTCACTTGGAAGTAGTGGGGTAGGATGTGTAATTTTAGTTTTTAATGCATTTTAATGTCAGGCTATATGGCAACAAAAGATGAACATTTTGAAAGGAGGTGTAGACTTTCTATAGGCACTGTATGTTGCCATCAGATTTTTTTTATTTTTATTTGGGGGGGTCTATTAGGTTTGTTTTATAAGGTCAACACATTTGACTGTTGAACACTGTAAACAAGTAGGCAGAGGCAGCTGCTTCCTTCTGTTTACTGGTAGCTTCATCCTCCTAAGAAACCTCATTGAGTTCTTTTCAGAAGCAGTGAGTCTGCTGCCACAGTTAATCTTGGGAGCTTGTTCCATGCACCTACAACTCAGGGTGAAAAGCAGCTCCCATTCCTGACATGCCTGACAGCGGTGGCATGTGATCTGCTCCGTCTGTCCCTTCAGGCTTTAAGGGGAAATTTATATGTGGAATAAATGAAGCAGGGAAGTGAGATTGAGTGGACGGTGTGCATCAGCCTGGTACTATTGCAAGTTGCGCTGAATTGCCAAACCTTGCATGCTTGTACAGTGGCATGGGATTTAAAACAATGTTGCTTTCTTGATTTTTATTTTTGGTACCTGTCACTCAAATAATTGTCTTTAATTTTTCTTTTATTTTCTTGCTGTTGGTGGTAATGATGGGGATGGGGGGGGTGAAGAATACTGTCTACAGATCAACGGTCCCTAGCCGCTTTAAGCGGGGCATTTGCCGACGCTCCCTAACATTTTGCTGAGAGTCATCAATTATGCAGGGTAACAGCACGCACTGGGAAGGAAGATAGCAGCAACAATATGGCGACAACCGCAGTTTCTCCTGAATCTTGTCGACATCTGCAGTCCAGCGACGCCTTTCTGGATTTCTATTAACGCTTTAAAAGTAAGTAGACCTTCTCTTTTCTCAAGCGGCTAGAGGTTTTTCGCAAATAGGTGCCTTTTGTGCGGTGTCTATGGCTCATACACCAGTGCCGCAGAGCGCTTCATCTCACCAGCACCTTTTCTGCCTGCATTTGTGAATCGGCGGCTTGCCAGGGCTCGAGCTGCTCTGAATATGAATTTTTCACACATCCCCCCCCCCCCAAAAAAAAATCACAAGTCAGTGGTTTTTCTCCCTCGTTTTGCGACGGTCGAAATTATGAATTGGTCCAAGAAGGTAGAAAATACACAAATCGGGGTGTTGGCCTTACGTAGGTCGGAATGAAATTTCTAGATGTGTTCAAATGTGAAATATACGCATACCTTGGGTAGTGGTGGGTGTGTGTGTGCTTGTGTGTGTGCTGAGGGGTGAGGGGCGGGGGGGACGGTCGCCGTATGTGCATGACAAACTTTAATGTGGGGGGGATAATCAAAAAATAGAACATTTTAAAAGAGGAATAGGATTTTGTATTCTTGCAAAAAATCGGGATACCTGTGCGAGACCTGAACACAATACTAAGAAGCATTACTTAAACCTGTAACGTAATTCTCTGTCCCCACCACGTCCCTGTCCCCTCCTCCCCCTCCTTCCCCGTCCTCATTAAGACCTATATTGCAGGAAATCGGTGCATTTCAAAGACTTGGGTCTTGATGATGTAAAATGGGACTGCCGCCTCCAATCCCCAGTATGCACCCCCCCCCCCCCACCTTGCCATCAACCCATCTCCTTTCCAAAAATAAATTAATTGAAACATCACCTCCCCCTCCAAAAAAAAATAAATAATCTACAATAAATATAAAAAATATATTACAATTCATATTATGTCAGTATTACTGGACACGTTGGTGTTGGCTGCTGTGTAGGTATTACGGGTGTGGTGCGTTCGCTACACTGGTATTTGCAAGAAGGAGGGAGAGGAGAAAAAAACGATGATCACCGTGCTGCTGATCGAAAAGACTGTTTGTGCGCATCTTCCCTACAGCGAGTATGTGCAGATGTATGTAGACGTGGTTGTAATTGCGTTTGTTTGAGACTGACTTTTGTTCGGACGAAGCTCCATAACCATCCTCAAACCCCCACTGCAGTATTTCTCAAAGCCTGTGGCCCGCACGCTGTAGATGTGTGTTTGTGTGTGTGTGTGTGTGTCTCTGTGTATGCACTGTGTGTGATTGTATGTATAAATCCATGCTTGTTGATCTGTGTGTGCAAATGCATGTGTAACATATAAGCACTCCTACGTGTATTATGTATTTATACTTGGTACGTTTATATTTGAGAACAATAATACGTCTTGAATATTTTGCACTATATTCGCATTGAATGTGTATTTATTTATGTATTTGAACCATATTGTGCTTAAGCCATTATTTTTTTGCTATTTTGTGTGATGGAAGTGTATAATCAAACATTAAGAAGTGTGTTTTTGGTGGTGGATAGGTTAGAAGGAGATGTTGAGTAGGAGAGGGTGTGGGGAGAGGTGTGTGTGTTGGGTTTTTTGGGGTGGGGGTTGGTATCTCCCCTTTTCAAAGAAAAAGAACTCGTTATCAGAAACATCCCGACTGGATTCAGTGGTATTGAATAGATAAAATATATAGAAACTAATTTTATTGACTTCCACTTGGTGATGAGTTGTGTAAATTTGGGTAAAAAAAAAAGAATAATATATAATGTATATGTGTGTGTGAGGGGGGTAATATATTAAATAATAAAAAAACAAAAACAAGAGCAATATCGATTATTTTCCGCTGCACAGTCGACGCTGTACGTTGTTGCTGTTGCTCTGAGCTCCAGTCTGTGTGCTTGCGTGGAGGTGAACCTTCCTCTCGCGTGTTTCTGTGTGTGGCTGTTATGTAATCTGCGCCCGGTGGGTCGGAGAAACCGAGAGAAGGAAATAATGAAAGAGGAAACAATGCTCACGTGTGTCAAAATCATCATTCTTCAATGCGGGTAATGCCGTCCACTCCAAATGATTTAATGATTCACACTTAAATTATCAGGCCCCGGCTATTACTTTGTTATAAAGCATCCATCCATTTTCAATAACCGCTTCATCCAGTACAGGGTTTATTTATTTATTTATTTATTTATTTATTTATTTATTTATTTATTAATCCTGTGTTGCCCTCAATAAAGGAGATACCTACATAGTATTAAACATCCCAGGCAGATTCGCTTTCTATAGAGTTGTAGGAGAATAAATTGGGGGACTTCATTTTACATTGAAGCAGACATTATTATTATTAAGAATATTAAGAATATATCTGAGTGTAATATTAGTTTGTAGACAGAAGAATGGGAGGCAATACACAAGGCCTAGCTGCTCTTATTTTAACTGCATTCCTTTGCCTTCGATGCGTGCCGCCGGTATAAATATTTAAGATGTTTCTCCGGTCTCTCTCTCTCTCTCTCTCTCTCTCTCTCACACACACACACACACTCACGCGCACACACTCTCTCTTTCTCTCAGTGCTTAACCCGTATTCGGTTCATCCTTTCACACAAATTGTTTCTTTTCCTGAAGTAAACTGGTTATACCTGGGTCCGCCCCTGCAGCCGAATTCACGACCGTCTTGGAATAACAGATCGGAGTAAATACGACATCTCACTGAAGCTGTGCTGGTGTGTGTGTGTGTGTGTGTGTGTGTGTGTGTGTGTGTGTGTGTGTGTGTGTGTGTGTGTGTCTTCGAGTGCGTCCGGTGTTTATTGCGGAGACTGTGGAATATTGCCTGCCCGCTTGGCTGCGGAGTGTGGCGGGGTCCCAGTCCTGTCCTGGCTGGGCTGAGCTGTGGTGCTGAAACGGACAGCGCCAGAGAGGAGGAGGATTCCGGAGAGCAGGACTCACAACCAACTGCGGGGTTTTCATTTTTTTATTTTGTTTTTTGTTTTTCGAAGTCGTCTTATTATATATTCTCCGGTTTCAAATTTGTAATATATATTATTTATGATTTATTATTTTGTATATACTCCCTCTCTACCCCTCAATATACCGAATACCAAAATAGGGTTCTTTACAAATCCAGCAAATGAATCATGGGTTTAAATCCGTGTAACACGTGGGACCTTACAGCCTCTGCTGCGGAAAATGTTTTTTCTATATTATTTGTTATGTGGGAAGTGGCACTGATTGCAACCGGATTACAGTGAACAGCGCTCGACTTGAAGTGAAAACGTGAGTAGCCTATAACGGATTTTATTTTTTAAGATTGTGTGCATAATTAGGCCCGCGTTGAAATATATATATATATATTATATATATAATAGAAATCGTTATTCCTGTTTTTTGTATTTGCCCCTATGGGCCCAACAGCGCAGTGCGTGCATGTCTATATGTAATGTGTATATATCTTACATTCTCTCTCGATGTGAAAGTGTGATATGCACCTGTGCTGTTTTAGTAGTGAGATGGTTAACCGGAGCAGTGTCATTCACTAGCGGCGCAGATCTGCAGTGGATGGAGCCTGTGAGCCAGTGTGTACGTTGCGTTGTGTTGTGATTTCTTCTCCGAATTTCATGCTCATTGTTTGAAGTGTCCGGTGCTCTGTCTGGGGCTGTGTTCTGGTGTGTGTTTTGTGTGTGTGTGTGTGTGTGTGTGTGTGTGTGTGTGTGTGTGTGTGCGTGCGTGCGTGCGTGCGTGCGTGCGGGCGTGTGTGTTCGCGAAGAATTTCCAATGAAACCCAACCGAGTGCAGACAACCTGTCTCTTGTGCGGGTCTGGGTTGTCTTTGCTCTGTACTGATCAGACCTCAGTTCTATTCCAATTCATTCATTCCTACATGCACACAAGGCGGGATATTGTTCTTTGCTTAATTTTGATTATTAAACCTTTAGTTTCTGTATTTTCATGGCCCACCCAGTCAGTGACAGGACAACAGGCACGCTCTGTACAGCTGGATTTGGGTAATATTCCCCGCCCGGTGCATGAGGCCTAGCAGCCCATGTGACCCTCGGCTATTCTGTATCGATCGGGTTCCTGCTGACGTTGTCGAAATAGTGATTGAAATCAGGAAAATAAAACGAGGATCGATAGCTTTTGGATCGAAGGGGAAAACCGGGGAAGGGGGCCTGGGGTGTTAGTGTCACAGATTAGAGGTGTGTGGAAGATAACAGAACACAGTTAATACAAAATGACGATATTATATATGTATGTATATAATGTCATGTCGTGCCTGTGTTTGATCAAGGCATCATGCTGTCCCGAGCTCGAATCTGGACTGTTCCTCCAGTGCTCGTGCTCGGGACCGGTCCTGCGCAGGAGCAGAGCGAACCTGGGCCATGGGAATGCACACAATAATAATAATAATAATAATAATAATAATAATAATAATAATACATTAGACGAAAGAATGTGATTGAAACCAGAAAACCCAACTTTTGTTTTTGAGTGCTCGATTTGTTTGTCGTCTTGTTTGTTGTCGGAAACACTGGGTATCTGGAAAATAAATGGTGTGCGTAGATCGGTTTTATTTAGACCGGTTATATTCTCGACATTTGTCTATATATGCTGTTGTAAGACATATAACTGAAAAATAAGCAGGAGTCGGTCACAAAATGGCAGGGCATTGATTACTATGAAGGTAAATTGGTTTTGTTAGCGAGGATGTGTAAATATCGTATGTAGACGGATTGCGTCGGCTGTGGAAAGTGGAGTGGATCATCCGGGCATGTGCGGTGCAGCTCACGCACTGAGCACTGACGAGTCTGCTCGGTGTGTCTGTCGTGCGGAAGGGCAGGTGCTGAGAGAGACCTCACAGTGGAGGCTTTGAGTTTGACAATCAGTCTTTCTGTTCGTGTTTGTTGATCTGTTCAATCCAATCTACGTGTTTATCCCTCTCTCCCAACCTCTTATTTGCCAGGAAGGCCAATGTGCATTTCCTCTAAAAGAAACCTATTAATGCATTTTATTTTTTGTTCGAGATTTGTCTCTGCAATCATCAGTGACCCCTCCCCAGTCCGCCTGTCCCCCTCTGACTCACACAGGAACACGTATTTCATTTTATTTTATATCAATATTTGAGTTAGACTGGCTGGACGCAGTTCCGCAGGCCTCTACCCACCTGCAGTGTGCTGTATTTAGGCCACTACACCCCCCTTCCCACATCCCAATTGAGAGATGCTCCGGAGTCGTACCCTAATGTGCTGTTCACACTCGGATTATGTTCATAAAAAAAGCGAGGAAATCGCGGCGATGACGCTGTTGTTGGTAAAAACAATAAAATGGTCTGTCTCTGTTGTATACTATGATCTTGATGCATCCCTACATGTAAAGCATGAGGTTTGTGAACAGTTTGGGAACAGTTATTCGTCCCCTCTACATTATTATTATTGTTGTATTATTTTTGTTTTTTATTAATACTAATACTACAAATTATGATGATAGTACATTTTATTTGTTTATGTATTACATATGTATGTATTTAGTTTTCTTGTACATAATTACATTACCCAGAATATCCTTTGACTATTCAATATTCTCGGTTATGTATTTATTAATCTTATTTATCTTGAATTAATTTGTATCATACGTAGTTACTTAATTTTTGGTATTCGTATTTTGTGGCGTGCATTAAGGAAATAATATGAGACTGAACTCAACAAGTTTTGGCGACGACTGTGAGCGTGGTAATTTGATCAAGAGCGACACCGGGTCAACTGGAACGAACACACAGCTGCGGACGCACCCAGAGCAAAGTACCTCAGGGCTAGACTGTTTCGTCCAATGAAAAAGAATGAGGAACTCCAGTTAAAACGTCTTAAAAACATAGTGTATTGAAATCCATATCAAAGGTATAACCTTAAAATATACAAGTTGATATATAGTCTAATATTTAATAGAGCTTCCAATGTGTGATAGTGTAAGGCAGTAAATATAATTCAATAAACCACGATAACGGAATCCTGACTTCAGGCTCGCTCTGTTATGGAAGTGGCGACACGGTAAAAAATATTTTTAAAGAAGTATTTGCCAATGGCCTGAGTTAATTATCCTAATAAAGGTTTTTGAAAGAAAATAATATATAATGGTTTGCAAAATACCCAGCTCCTGGAGCTTCTCCGATTCGCTTAATTTAGACAAACAAATTTCACTTTAAGAACTTTATTGCGTCAGCCTAATCAAACATATTTCTGCTCTCTGGGTTGTGTTCCTAGATTAGAACACAAACAAAACAAAACCAAATAACTTAATTCACCTAGACGATTGTTTAAAATAATGCTGTTCGAATATCAGGCTACATTTTCGTATCTTTCAGGTGCTAGTTGAATTAACAATAATATTTACCTTCACAATACGAATTATTTGACTAAAATAACTAAAACGTGTTCAGATATATACTTACAGAGTATTGGTTACTGTATGGCAACATAGACAGTAACGTTGAGGCACACCGTTACACACATCACTAGTACTACGAGTGGCATTGATTGTCTTGATCAGTGCATTTACAGAAGCGTTTCTGGTATGTTTTACAATTGTAAGAGTTACAGGTATACGGCCAGGCTACTCGAGCTGTGAAAAGTTAAATAGGCAAGCTCTAAGTCCCCATGTCTCGCCCGGGACACCAAGAAGGGTATCCCTTCCCTTGGTAAAACACAGAAGAGTTGTAGCGTCTCTAACCGCTGTCACTGTGAACTGGGTCTAACACCCAACTCATTAGACAAGTTTGTAGGAGATGATTTTCTTAAAAGTAAGGAAACGGGGCATCTGCTATAGGCTACGGGACAGTCGAAAGACGACTTCTTTCATCATTGCTTTCAATCAAAAGCCTGAACTGATAAGTGTATTCCTTCTACATCTGACATCGTCATACCGTGCATAAAAGCACATCAATTACATTTCAATAATCATCCATTTTACACGTCAATACCGGCCAAATGTCCCGTCCGACACTCTTATGTCCGTCTCGTTCGAAACGATTTGGATGATGGCGAATGTTTACGTGACAATTGACCCTTCGAGTTTTCATTGATTGCTTATAAATCCTTATAAATCTATTGATCTAATTTAACTACTCCTTTTTAACAAACCGCCCGATTTCGACAACCTAGAACTTTCCTAGCGATTTCTGAAACTTAACGGCGTTCAATCGATCGAACGATGATGATGATGATGATGATGATGATGATGATTATTAATAATAATAATAATAATAATAATAATAATAATAATAATAATAATATTTAAATCCCGGCACACTCAGTGTTTGTCCATTATGTTTAAAAGTAACAAATAAGACCATACATACTTGATGTAATCCTAAATGCTCAGTAGGCCTACACACCCATTAATTGTGGAGTTCACTACATTCTGAAATAAGCAGTTCATCATCTGAAAAATTGAATGTAATCGGCCTGAGGTAACTATGAAAGGATTTATTCAAAGATCCGGATTTAAAACGATAAAAAGTCATTCAGACCAACTCCACTCTGGCAAATGGAATTTGGATTTAATCCCTGAGTGTCATTTTATCCAGAAATGTATGTATTCGAATTTGTACACTCCTAGAACTAATGTGTTGTATTTAATGTATTTACTCAAGGGCAACACAAATCTGTGTTAAAATTGACCAAATTACAAAACAATAATGTGTATTTTTAACATAATATTGTGTTTTTCACACACAGACTCGTGTTAAAGAGACACATCATTGTATTTTGCTTTGGTAAATATTTACACATTTGTGTTGTCCTTGAACAAACATGGAATGCATTAAATTGATCACATTAGTTCTACGATTGTAGTCGAATTTTGTCTGTTTGTGGACTCTATGTAACTGTGCCATCGGAACACCACAGCCATCTATCTATCAACACAAAAACAACATTAAGAACAGCAACTTGTGTTCAAGCAAACACTAGCAAGGACATTCTTTAAAAAAACACCTCCGGCTGTTTTAGCGTGTGGAACAATGAATAATGTTTGAATACATTTAATTTCATACAATTTTCACTGTCCTTTTGTATAAGAAATCTATAAGCACAGAAATGACAAGTACAACGTTTAATTGGGCTATACATTTTTTTAAATATAAATATCCATTAGGCCTACGGGTTAGTAATTGTTCAGGCCGCCAGTTTGCTGAACTGATCGTTTGAAGTTCTGATGTGTCCTCGTGTTCCGATTTCCAGTAGCATAAACACCTCAATCTTTTCAAAACCCACAGACGTCTATTACACACAGCATCGTTTACCCCACATTGTGTAATGTGTTGACTTTACTGTGTTACTTTATTTGTGCAAGACTCAAAGCAACATGTAAGGCGAAAACGAATAAAACATTACTGCAGTTCGTTTGTGCCACTGATCCATTTGGGTTCATTTGGGTGTGTGTGACTGCTGTACACACATGCACATGTATACATGTGTGAATGTGGTTCATGGTCTGCAGTGCCCCACACCACATTGTGGTAAAGCAGGCCGGTGCCAATGTTTGATCGGAAGTCGAGGTGCCAATCATCCTTCATCTCTTCTAATCGGAGTGCAGTAGACTCCACAAAGGGTTAATTTCTTAAGTGCGCGTCCACAATGGGCATATCATAAGCCACACGTTAAGAAAAAGGAAAAGGGGATTTAACACGGAAAAGGGGAATAAAAAAATGAAACGGAAATGTTCAAGTGTGTTAATCAGTAGGAGCTGGCCGGCGTATTAGACAGATAATCCAGAGAAAGTGTTCGGTGTCTGTGTATCAGCACAGAGCTCCTGGTCTTCCTTCGGTAATCTCTGGCTCCCTGTGTTTAAAATGGATGAGATTTCCTGCTCTGTGCTTGGGAGTGTGTGATGAGGCTGCCAGCGCTAAAGCTTATTACAGGCATTGCAGCCCCCAGATTCTTATGGTTCTCTCTGGGAGCTCCTTTGTGCCGGGCAGTTGGGAGTTTGCTCATTTTATCATTGTTTTTTAACCTCTTCTTTTTGGTGCAACTTGTTCCACCTGCTGTTTTAGAAACCAGTTTGGTTTTAAATCAGTTTGTTAGTCTTTCAATCAATAGTGTTCCCTGGAGGAAATGGATCATTCTGCAGTTTTTATTTTATGTGATTTATTTATTCAGTATCTGTCTATTTTTAGGGCTGTTTGGTCTCTTGTTGTAAAGGCACAGTCTGAGTTTGTTGCAGCTGGTGGTTGTTGTTGGAGGGGGTCCTCTCCAGTGTCTGTGCAGCTTGTGCCCCAGTGCTGCCTCCAGCTTGCTGAATTATGTTGTTGATATCAGTGATTTTTGGATCCAGTCTATCAGCCACCTAAGGTATTTTTTATATTGTCACCTTGCTTGGAAATAAGGTATTTATACAAACTTGTTAACTTTGCAAGAGTTTGTGTGATGTTTTTATTTTTATTTGTTTGTAATCATTGGATGTGTCTGCTGGTTGGGTGGTTTACACGATTTACATTTAGACACATGTTGGTTTGCTTTCTTTGGGATTCTTTTCATGAACGCTGCTGTTGCTTGCGTCTCAGGCAGGACTCTGTGTGAGGGAGGGAGGCCGTACCGACAGAGTAGAGGAGGGGGGGATCCCTTCAGTCTGTGTAGCAGGGCAGTGCTCGATTAATTTCCAGAGTTCTCCCTGCCCTGACACCACCAGATAGGGGGAGACTGATGTGCTGCCGGTGCGGTCATGTGCCTGGAGCACCCTGTGGTACCCTGTGGTACCCTGTGGTACACTGTGGCAGGAAACTGTTCATTAGAGAGAGTGGGCTTGTAGTGGAGCTTATTACAGTAATGACTCCCCTGAGTAATTTAAAACCAACAAAAACACAAACAAAGTAACAATCCATAAACATTGTATATAAATAAATTGATTTGAACTGGTGGATTAAGTGCTGATTATGACCAGTCTGGAGTCAGGAGGAGTGGGGTGGTGGTGGGAGCTGCAGTCAGACAGAGCAGAGTTTAACTCAACACTCCCACCACCCAATGGTAAAACACGCAGCCCAATGAGATCCTCTCAGCCAGTAGTGCTGAGGAGCTGTGCTTCTATTCTTACACCCCTACCCCCCCTGACGTTGCTAGCTTTGAACATGTGTTGCTAGCTTGTGGTGTGTGTATTAGAAGCTCAGTGATGTCTTGAAATCTTCAGTTGAACAGTATAGTCTTCATGTTAGTGCAGTAAATCCCTGTGGTATGCTCTGCAGTGATCTTGCCTGCTACCTGTGATGATGATGTATTAAGCACATATGATGGTCATATAACATAGGTTTACAAATGTAAAGACTGCGGACAATCCATTTCACTGTGTTGTAATACCAGACCGTTCCTCCCCTGTGCTGTCTAATGACACATTGTGTCACAAGCATGGTCTATGGCAGGGTTTCCCAAAGTGCAGCTCAGGGGCCAAATGCGGCTCTCAAGGATGTTTGGTGTGGCCCCCCAAAGCCAACCACCCCTTTCTGAACCTTTACTGTATTTTTACAGTTTCTGAACATTTTCTGTTACAAATTGCACAAGTCATTTGGAGGTAAATAATAAAACAACAATTAAAGTTCATAAAAAGGTATGATTTGGGACATTCATTTTCTGCTGTGGCCCCCCATCCCATGCAACCTCCAGAAATTGGCCCTCCATCACCAGACATTGGGATCCCCTGGTCTATGGGATATACTGTGTGTTCTGCATCTTGCAACAGCTATTTACATAACCTAATTAATAATGTTTATTTACATAAAAAATAAAATATATATATATATATACACTCACCTAAAGGATTATTAGGAACACCATACTAATACTGTGTTTGACCCCCTTTCGCCTTCAGAACTGCCTTAATTCTACGTGGCATTGATTCAACAAGGTGCTGAAAGCATTCTTTAGAAATGTTGGCCCATATTGATAGGATAGCATCTTGCAAATGATGGAGATTTGTGGGATGCACATCCAGGGCACGAAGCTCCCGTTCCACCACATCCCAAAGATGCTCTATTGGGTTGAGATCTGGTGACTGTGGGGGCCAGTTTAGTACAGTGAACTCATTGTCATGTTCAAGAAACCAATTTGAAATGATTCGACCTTTGTGACATGGTGCATTATCCTGCTGGAAGTAGCCATCAGAGGATGGGTACATGGTGGTCATAAAGGGATGGACATGGTCAGAAACAATGCTCAGGTAGGCCGTGGCATTTAAACGATGCCCAATTGGCACTAAGGGGCCTAAAGTGTGCCAAGAAAACATCCCCCACACCATTACACCACCACCAGCAGCCTGCACAGTGGTAACAAGGCATGATGGATCCATGTTCTCATTCTGTTTACGCCAAATTCTGACTCTACCATCTGAATGTCTCAACAGAAATCGAGACTCATCAGACCAGGCAACATTTTTCCAGTCTTCAACTGTCCAATTTTGGTGAGCTTGTGCAAATTGTAGCCTCTTTTTCCTATTTGTAGTGGAGATGAGTGGTACCCGGTGGGGTCTTCTGCTGTTGTAGCCCATCCGCCTCAAGGTTGTACGTGTTGTGGCTTCACAAATGCTTTGCTGCATACCTTGGTTGTAACGAGTGGTTATTTCAGTCAAAGTTGCTTTTCTATCAGCTTGAATCAGTCGGCCCATTCTCCTCTGACCTCTAGCATCAACAAGGCATTTTCGCCCACAGGACAGCCGCATACTGGATGTTTTTCCCTTTTCACACCATTCTTTGTAAACCCTAGAAATGGTTGTGCGTGAAAATCCCAGTAACTGAGCAGATTGTGAAATACTCAGACCGGCCCGTCTGGCACCAACAACCATGCCACGCTCAAAATTGCTTAAATCACCTTTCTTTCCCATTCAGACATTCAGTTTGGAGTTCAGGAGATTGTCTTGACCAGGACCACACCCCTAAATGCATTGAAGCAACTGCCATGTGATTGGTTGGTTAGATAATTGCATTAATGAGAAATTGAACAGGTGTTCCTAAAAATCCTTAAGGTGAGTGTATATATATATATATATATATATATATATATATATATATATATATATATATATATATATATATGGTCACACACACCTACCTCCAAAATGATTGTCACCCTTGATAAAGATGAGCAAAAAGCTTTTACCAGAATGTGGAATATATTAAGGGGTTGCATGTATAATAGGACTGAGCATTTATCTATATATTTTTTTATGAGATTGGAGAACACATTTTAAGTGATCTTAGACCATTCCTCCATACAGAATCTTTACAGATCCATGATTTGCTTCAGTCTGCACTTATGGACTGCCTTCTGCAATTCAAACCACAGGTTTTCAAAGTCCAAAAACTGAGATGGCAATTGCAGCCATGATTTTGTTGTCAATTAACCACTGCTTTGTGGATTTTGATGTGTGCTTGGAATCATTGTCTTGCTGCAAAGATCCACCTGCGAGGGAACCAGGTTATTGTCTAAAATGTGCTGGAACTTGCTATAGTTTAGGGCTGTGTGATATGACGATATTTATCGTGTGACTATAGAAAAACGTCTATCGTTTCATATTATGCTCTATAGTTTATTTCGTTGTGTCGCAAATCCCACTCTTTACAGCAATATTTTTCGTAATTTTTCACACGTCCCGGATGCGGCAAGAAATGTGTTTTCAGAAACACAGACAGACATGGAGGAGAGTGAACTTGACACAGAATAACCAAAATAACCAAAAGATACTTTAATGCACAAGCGCACACGTTGTTCCCCGCTCTCGTCGCCGGGCTAAACTCGATCTGCAAGCACCCCAGACAATACGCGATCGCACCCCCCACCCACACTAATTTAGATGTATATAATTTGTACAAAATTAAAGAATAATAAAGTTTGTTTGCATTTTAATAAATTGGAAAGCAATGCAAACAGATGCAGAAAGTTTCGTTTTATTTTTATTAAGATGGTGAAGTAATACAGTTTATTATTATTATTATTATTATTATTATTATTATTATTATTATTATTATTATTATTATAACTATTTTGTATTAACACGTGCTATACCGGTAAGTAGAGAAGAAATGCACCTGTCGAGCAGATGTAAAATGCGCCACTATAAACCCGGATGTCATAAATCTACCATTTTACAGCGCATGTGTGCGTGATCACTATTACTTGTGTTATTGTTGTTATGTGACAGTAAATCATACTGTGTATACATATATATGTGTGTGTTTGTATATATATATATATCCCATAACAACATAACACACGTAATAGTGATCACGCAACACTTGCGCTGTAATGTTGCATTTTGCATATATTTACCATGACAGCCTGCATGTGATATTTGTTAGTTTTGCATATTTAATAATTAACGAAATACTTGTAGTTTGAATGTCTTTGGTCTTATTTTGTAGCTTGATTGGATAAAGCAAGAAATATTGATATATATCGTGTATCAAACTTAAAAATATTGAGATATTATTTTTAAGTCATATCGCCCAGCCCTACGTTAAGTTCATGATGCAGTTGACCTTAACAAGGGCCTCAGGACCAGGTGAAGCAAAACAGTCCCATAACATCAAAAATCCACCACTATATTTTACAACAGGTATGAGGTTCTTTTCTGCATGTGCATCCTTCTTTTGATGCCAAACCCACCGCAGGTGTGCATGGCCAAATAGCTCTATTTTGGTCTTATATGACCATAGCACCTGGTTCTAATCCAAGTGCCAATGCTCTTTAGCAAACTCCATTTGTTGGTTGCTGTTAATAAAGGCTTTTTTCTGGCAACCCTTCCAAATAGGCAATTGGCATGGAGGTGGCATCTAATTGTTGATTTGAAGTCTTGGTAACCCTAAGATAAGTGGTATATTTAGGTTTTTAGCTATTTATTTGTACCCATTGCCTGATGTATGCAAGTCAACAACCATTGGTCTCTTTAAATTTTGTGAGATTTTTGCCTTTCCTCATTGTGGGGGTTACAAATGGATTTTACATGTGTTTTACCTCATTTGTTGACTTCATGGAAGGCCAGTACACTGTTCCTTAAAACTGAGATGTACTTAAAAAAATGATTTTTAATGCAGATTTAAATTTAGTTCTTTTTTTTATTAGAATATGCTTTATCCAGGGTGCCAATAATTTTGGAGGTGACTGTATTCCATGTATATGTTTTTTTTTTTTGATAGTTTAAGTAATCTATAAATCTTGCATACAGAGTAACTTGACATTTGCAACTCTTTAAGAGCTGAAAACAATAATTAAAAGTACCCATAGAAGTCAATGTGCAGAGTTCATTGACGTCCTGCATGCTCGTGTGCAGAACACAGGGTGCAGTTGTCGCGAGCTGGGTGTCTCAAGCTGTTAGCACAGTGTTGGATTTGCACTCCCCCCCCCTCCAATGTCTGGAGAAATTAGCAGGGAAAAAGTTTCACGTCTCCCATACCAATGTGTCCTGGGGACGCAGAGGGGGATTTTGGTAAAATGAATGCTGTGGTAATCCAGGCAGGGAACAGCTACAGCCACAGACCTGTGCAGTGGGAGAGCATACAGACCCTGTTGTTGTCCTTGCTGTGTTGATGGGTAGATCTTCAGTCTCCCAGGCCTCACCTGGCACCTGCAGAATGAGATACAGTGAGGGAAAAAAGTATTTGATCCCCTGCTGATTTTGTACGTTTGCCCACTGACAAAGAAATGATCAGTCTATAATTTTAATGGTAGGTGTATTTTAACAGTGAGAGACAGAATAACAACAACAAAATCCAGAAAAATGCATTACAAAAAAGTTATAAATTGATTTGCATATTAATGAGGGAAATAAGTATTTGATCCCCTATCAATCAGCAAGATTTCTGGCTCCCAGGTGTCTTTTATACAGGTAATGAGCTGAGATTAGGAGCACTCTCTTAAAGGGAGAGCTCCTAATCTCAGCTCGTTACCTGTATAAAAAACACCTGTCCACAGAAGCAATCAATCAATCAGATTCCAAACTCTCCACCATGGCCAAGACCAAAGAGCTGTCCAAGGATGTCAGGGACAAGATTGTAGACCTACACAAGGCTGGAATGGGCTACAAGACCATCGCCAAGCAGCTTGGTGAGAAGGTGACAACAGTTGGTGCGATTATTTGCAAATGGAAGAAACACAAAATAACTGTCAGTCTCCCTCAATGCAAGATCTCACCTCGTGGAGTTTCAACGGTGAGGAATCAGTGCAGAACTACACGGGAGGATCTTATTAATGATCTCAAGGCAGCTGGGACCATAGTCACCAAGAAAACAATTGGTAACACACTACGCCGTCAAGGACTGAAATCCAGAAGCGCCCGCAAGGTCCCCCTGTTCAAGAAAGCACATGTACAGGCCCGTCTGAAGTTTGCCAATGAACATCTGAATGATTCAGAGGAGAACTGGGTGAAAGTGTTGTGGTCAGATGAGACCAAAATCGAGCTCTTTGGCGTCAACTCAACTCGCCGTGTTTGGAGGAGGAGGAATGACCCCAAGAACACCATCCCCACCGTCAAACATGGAGATGGAAACATTATGCTTTGGGGGTGTTTTTCTGCTAAGGGGACAGGACAACTGCACCGCATCAAAGGGACGATGGACGGGGCCATGTACCGTCAAATCTTGGGTGAGAACCTCCTTCCCTCAGCCAGGGCATTGAAAATGGGTCATGGATGGGTATTCCAGCATGACAATGACCCAAAACACACAGCCAAGGCAACAAAGGAGTGGCTCAAGAAGAAGCAAATTAAGGTGCTGGAGTGGCCTAGCCAGTCTCCAGACCTTAATCCCATAGAAAATCTGTGGAGGGAGCTGAAGGTTTGAGTTGCCAAACGTCAGCCTTGAAACCTTAATGACTTGGAGAGGATCTGCAAAGAGGAGTGGGACAAAATCCCTCCTGAGATGTGTGCAAACCTGGTGGCCAACTACAAGAAACGTCTGACGTCTGTAATTGCCAACAAGGGTTTTGCCACCAAGTACTAAGTCGAAGGGGTCAAATACTTATTTCCCTCATTAACATGCAAATCAATGTATAACTTTTTTGAAATGCGTTTTTCTGGATTTATTTGTTGTTATTCTGTCTCTCACTGTTAAAATACATCTACCATTAAAATTATAGACTGATCATTTCTTTGTCAGTGGGCAAACATACAAAATCAGCAGGGGATCAAATACTTTTTTCCCTCACTGTAGGTGCACCCTACCTGTCACCTGCAGAACAAGCAATAGGCATATAAGCTCCTAAAATGCGCCTTAAACCACAGGCATAATTACATGGTTTATTTAATTATTAATATTCAGAAGTTTGGGTAACCCCAATAGACATATGAAGTAGAAGGTAAATAATGTTTATTTTGTCACAGACTCTTTTTGACTAAGGGAACAATGACCTGGCTATGAGGATACTGATACTGGTGGAAGGCGGCGGAGGTTAGGTGTGAAATTGGGGTGATCCTCCTCCTGCCAAACTCTATTTATTATCATTGTTGTAATTTAATCATTTATTTCTGGTAATTTTCTGTGAGAAGTCATCAGTGTTGTGTAAAGACTTGTACTGCTTTCCTGGGGTGCCGTCCAGACTACAACTGACCCTGTATGTTTTCTCCCTCTCTCTCTCTCTCTCTCTCTCTCTCTCTCTCTCTCTCTCTCTACCCCCCCCCCCACCACTGGAAGCAGAGCTGGCTGTCCTGGATGATACATAATTAAAAGAGGAAGTTGCTGCAGGATGAAAACATGGCTGCACCCCTTCTCGCACCGCCCGGACCTGACAGCTTCCGCAAATTTACCCCGGAATCTTTGGTCAACATCGAGAAGCGCATCACCGAAGAGAGGAGTAAGAAGCCCCCCAAGCCTGACAGCAGTCACCGCGACGACGACGATGAGAACAAGCCCCGCCCCAACAGTGACCTGGAGGCGGGCCGCAGCCTGCCCTTCATCTATGGCGATATTCCTTCTAAGATGGTGGCGGTACCACTGGAGGACTTGGACCCTTATTATTTAAACGAGAAAGTGAGTGGCCCTAACCCAGTGACCCCACCACTATCCCCTTCCCACCACTACTCCTCCCACTACCACCACTACAGTCTGATACTTGTAACTCCTCCCTCTGAACCCCCTTAGCCACACAGCTCCTCACACTCTATCGGCCACCAACACTCTCTCTCCTCTTCACACACACCCACACCCCTCCCAATCTCTCCACCATTAACTCACAGCAACCTCCCCACCGAAACAGGAGAGGGTACAGGAGTTTGAACCTGTCTGACAAAAAACCCTAAAGCCCCCCCCACCCTGTTGAAAGAAAAAAAATAGGTTTTGTTCAATCCCCTTATTCCAACAAATTGAACAAAACAAAAATGTAGAGGTATTGCACAGCCAGGTTTGTTGGACTAGTAGGGGTGGGGAGTTGAAATGAGGGGATTTATCTATCTGTCCACCTGTCTGTGTATCTGGTGGCTGGCTGATAACAGAAGTCGGCTCCTGTGCTGCAGTGCGGGCTCTCTCTGCCAAGGTGGCTTCCGCCAGGTGTCTGTCCTCTATACACAGACACTGGCACCTGAGCTACAGCAGGGAAAGGACACAGTGGGAAATCACCATGGAAATGGAAATCTGGTTAGCTGGGGTTGTGGGTGATGAGGGAGTGTCCATTGTGGGGTCGTGACTGGGAAATGATTGGGGACTGGGGGAGGGGCGCATGATCTGAAATGTCTGTGTGGTGGTTTCAGTGCATCCTCCATTGAAAGATTATTGTTTTTCCAAAAGCTTGACTTGTTGCCTTCGCTGCACGCTGCAGTCCACACACTGCCCAGCAGTACCACTCATGGGCTCCTCCACCCTCAAAAGAGGGTTCTCAGTAACATGACCAGGCCTGCTTCAATGATGCAACTCCCTGAAATCTGACTCAGGCTCCACACCTGCCACCCCCCCCCCACCAGGTACAAACTGCCTGTGGTAAAGCTATTGACGAGGCAGGAGCACAGTCATGAATTAAGGTGTAGGGGTCAGGTGCGGGGGTTTGAAGGTCAGAGGAGCCCATCGGCACACCTTTGGAGAAGGACACCTGTTTTCTGAAGAATAAATGTTTGTTCCAGCAGAGCGCTCAAACCCCAAACAAGCCATGAGACCAGTTAGTGTTGCAAAATTCATAGAAGAAAATATCTGGAGGATGAAGCTCTTTCTGAGGTGCCATTTACACATGTTTGCAGATGTTTATCCGCTGAGGAGTGCGGAGCTGGGGGGTGCTTCCGAGAGCTCGGTGGTGATCAATACAACTTAAAGCAGATGTATATATTTATTTGCAGACATATACATTTTGCATGATAGATAAATTGAGATCATTTTTATTTTTTTTATTTCATAGCTCTCTTATTTTATTCTTTATTCTTTATTCTCTATTTAAAAAAACGAAAAAAAAATGAAACCACGATAATGACACAACATCGGCACGGACAAGCGTCTGTCTGCACAAGCATTCTGAATCCAATGTCTCTAAGACAGCCAGGGCGCCACTAATTGCTCTAACGAGGCTAACACTGTGCAGGGCAGGAGTGTTCCGGGCAGCACTTTACAAAAAAAAAAAAATGTCCGAAATATTTAGTCCCTTGGAAAATGGAAATGCTCTGAATGCACTACTGTGTATATGTCGCATGGGCCACATGACAAGGGGAGCAATAGAGTAAAAATGAAATGAAAATGATTGTTTCAGCGGGACGCTGGGTTGATGATGAATCGTGTCACTCTCACATCGGAGGTCCAGATGCCTTGACAGGGAGAGGAGGTGGAGAGGGACGGTTAACCCAAACAGACTTGCCGTGTGATGGAAAAGATCTGGGTTGTGCCCGATTGCCTGATTTGTATGACGGATGTTGCGGGATGTCGGTGAGGAGGCCCAGATGGGAGAGATTTGCTGTCAATGTGGGTCTGGGTAGCGCTTGGTCAGTAATGGAGCTTGACTAATGCCTTGGATAAGCCATGCAGGGAGCAGGCTTTCACAGTGCGGCCTGGCCTGTCAGCTTGCTCCACGCCCCCACTGCTTTTTGTGTACAGAGGAGCCTTAAATTATCAGTCTTGAATCTTCAGATGCTATGTGCTCACTGAGCTCTCTGTGCTCATTGGAAGGTGTATTCCTATTGAGTTTCTTTTTTGCGTGCTTGTGTGCAAGCCCCTTTCAGGATTTTGAATACCTCTTTGGGAAAACAAAACAAACAAAAACAAAACCAACGAAAAAAGCTGAATTCTCTGGAGTGCTCCTGTCCTTCCTGCTGAACAGGTACTCTCGTTTGGCTGGCCTGTGCTCTCCAGCCTGTGGCATGTGACCTTGAGGAGCACGGCAGGGCCCTTCTCTGTGCAGCACACCTCACCACCTCACCAGCTGCCAGACAGACAGGATCACACGATTCTGCCTCTGACCCCGTCAGACATACAATTACAGGACAATCTTGCGTTTGAAGATTGCAAGAAACAAACAATAAGGAGGGAGCATGTGCATTATTAAAGCTTCCCATTTTCATTTTCTGTGCCCTTGTCACAGCACCCCTACCTCATCCCAGCTCAGACCCCCTCCACTTAATATCCTTAGCTGGGAGCTCCCGAGGGAACAATGCATGGAATGTTGCTGTTTAGTTTCAATCAGCCTTTTATTTTTCTCTTCCTCCACCCCCCTGCCCCCCTCCATTATCTCCATCTCCAAGCTAGCAGCAGCAGAGAAACACGATGGTGGCAGTCATGCATTTGTTAGGGAGGAGGAAGGCAAGAGAATGGGAGGGAGAGAGGAGAGAGAGAGGGAAAATAAGTGCAGTGTTGCAGTTCTTGTGTCCCTAGTGATGGGAAAAACCGGTAAATCATTCTTAACTGTCTCAAGCTATTAGCCTGGAACTGCCAGCACCGCACCGCACAGAACACCAACGCAACGCAACACACTGCAGCGCGCAGCACTCTACAGTACAACACTGCACAGCACCACACATGCTGTATGAGAGAGAGCGAGGAATGGAGATGGATCCAATTCATATTTTTTCTCCCTTACTCCTCCTGCCTGTTTCCTGATAAACATTCATAATGTTGGCTGGCTTGCAGATCCCAGAGTCCAGCTGTGGCTGTATCTACTACAGGGGTTGCTTGGGACACTCTAATTCCTGTCAGATGACTGGGGAAGTGAGCCAGATAGCCCCCCCCCCCCAACCCAGGGCAGCCTATCTCTGTCCCACGATCATTGATGGAGGGCCTGACAAGTCCGCCCCCCCCTCGCAGCACTGTCTGCAGGATCACCTTCTACCCCACCTCCCAATTGCTTAATTTGATCCGACTACTTAATTAGCCAGACAATTTGTATGTGTGTAATGAGCGCCTTGTCTTAAATCAGGCCTGTCTTGTAAATACTACATGTATAGTAACACAACATGAAACATAATATTGATTAAAATTATTATTATTATTAAGACCTGTTGGCCCAGTTAAGAGACGGTTGAGTTCATTCACAGCTTGAGGTTAAAGAACAAGACTCCAGAAGGCCCTGCAGCCTGGAGTGGAGCTGCACCCTATGTTGTGCGCCTGGAGTGGGACCTTGTGTTGTGCACCTGGAGCGGGATCCTGTCTTGTTAATCTGTGTTGTGAGGGTGTGGTATAATCTCAGCCTGCCTGCTGACAGTCAGAGTACTTGATGCTCCACGGCCCCTGTTTGGGGAGGGCGGAGCTCGGACTGGACATTCATCCCCGGTGAATAATTTAAAAGGTTGCTGGGAGGACTTGGAAAAGCTAATTGTCACCGAGCCAATCACATGCTGTCCGTTCACTACAACACAGAAACACAGCTGCTAACAAATGCTTGAAATATGCAAATCTGTCAAGAGACTGGATTTATATAAATTTTTATTATATTTTTTTCTTCACTTAAACATAACTTTGGGATTTTATCTGCGGTAATATGGAGAAGAAAATTGGGTGGTGCAGATGGGCCCGTGGACACCTCAGGCCGGGCCAATTCTGCTATTAGATGCAGCTCTCTGATTCAGCCCAGTCCAGCCCAGGCGCTGGAGTCCTTTACTCTCCACACACAGTGTCTAGGAGTGGAGACTGTGGCCCCTCCTCTCCACAGCCGAGCCGCACATAATTTAAACCATAACAGAAAAATGAAAAAAATGAAACCTCTGCAAGTGCAAACCACCGAATCAGCAGATTCCTGTCTCCTGACTGGAGTGTCTGCTGATTCCCTGGAGATTTTTGACACCTCTCTTCCTTCCTGTGCCCCTGCAGCCCCTAACCCCAAAACCCCTCCCGTGGGTCTACAGCCGAGTACCACTGCTGTCTGTCTCTCCCAGGAGTAACCTTGTCCCGGCGCCCTTGAGTCTCTACGGCTGCGAAGTGCAGAGAGGCACAAGGGGGGGAGTTAGTTTTTATGTACTGGACTGCACTGCACGGCTGCATGAACCGGAAGCACCTCCAAGGCCATTATCTTATGCATTCGTTATTAATGAATGATTGTATTGATTTCATTGCTTTTGTGTTCCTGTATTGGCAGGAAGTTTTCTTTTGGTTCCAGTCAGCCTCTTGGCATCTAGGGCCATGCTGGGCAGCTGTGGGTATTGCTGCAGTTTTTTATGTGTGATGGCTGTGGTCAATATGACTTTATTGTGGTCTTCTTTTTTTGTGGATTTTTAACATTTTTCCTGGCTTGATCCAGGTGGGTCAGAGTGATGGACAGAACTTGCCAGGACTGGTCCAGGCCAGCTGCGTCATGTTTTCTGCTCCTGCGGTGTGGCTACCACCGCACCTAGACACTTCTATTGCGATTATATATAAATATTACACACATTGAAGCTCTCTTGTCCATGTCCAATAAGAAATGGAAATTCTGTAAACCGTTCATCCTCCCTTGTTACCATGTGTGGCTTGGAAGGGGCTGAGTTAAGAATAAATAAATACATATCTCCAGGAGCAGATATTTGAAGCATGCAGGAAGCCTTTTGCTTCTATTGGATTTTCTGCTGCTGTGTGTAATAAATTAGAGCTGTACCACGGCAGTGTGCAGAACAGGCCGAGCCAGAGGAAGGTTTGCTGTGATGATGCAGCATCCATTAGTGCAGGCGAGAGAGAGAGAGGAGGGGGAGAAAAGGAGAGGAGATGAGAGAAGAGGGGGGAGGGGGAGAGATGGGATTGTGCAGCTAGAGTGAAAAGAAGCACTGGCTGCCAGTGTTGGTGAGCGAGCAGGACGCACAGCACCCCTCCGCAGGGAGATGCACACCTGCCCAGGCATGGCAATGTAGGACACCTCATCAGAGGCCCCGGAGTGGAGAGCAGTGTGTCCCAGGACTGCAGCGTCATCCCCGTCCCCCAACCCCTCGCCTCTGTAATTGCAGATATTCCTTGCTCCATTTGACCAGATGGCTTTCTGTCAATGCAAGGTCCAGCTGAAGAATGTATTGTGTGCAGGTGTGTGGATAGAATCGTGCTCTATACTGTATTTTCCATGCAGTGTGTAACAGTAATCTATTTTGTTTATCCTTAGCTTACAAGAAATAACAGGTTGATAGTGTTGCAGAGAAACAAGGAACCCCTGCTTTGAAAAACATCTCCATATAATCACAGACATAAGAAATACAGAGAATAATCTGACAGAGAGAAGACTAATCTGTCAGGTTCAGTGGCTGTGTTAGCTACTGCTGCAGACACAGCACAGTGTCCCATCACTTCTCTCTCTCTCTCTCTCTGCCTGGTCAGTGTTGCTGCAGTCTCTCCCCCACAGCCTGCCTGCCTCACTGGCGCTTGGCTATGAAAATTTCAGTAGCTTTGCAGCAACTCAGTCATGCTTTCACAAAAACAAAAAAAGAATGTGTGCAGTGTGTGTACATGTGCACACGCATTTGTGACTGTCAGTGTGTGATGTTTGTATGTGTGTGATTGTTAATGTGTTGTGTATATGTTTGTGTGATTGTGGGAGTTGTGTTGTGCGTGTATGTTTGTATATGCATATACAGTTCTGCAACTATCCATTCAGTGTGTTTGTGGTTTCCTGTAAGGCTGAGATGTGAAAGTCAAGGTCCTGGGAAGTACAGCCTACAGAGCTGCAGGGCTGGGTAGGGCAAGGCTGGGTGGGCGGGACTGGGCTGGGTTTGGTGGTGCTGGTTAGGGCTGAGCAGGACTGTGCTGGGCTGTGCTCTCTCCCTCTTGACATTTGCAGTGCACGGCTGTTTTTCTCTGAAGCTGCAGGTGTCTCCTGCAACATTAGCTCGTCCTTCGTGGATGATTGTGCAGCTGCGTCGATAAACACTGCCCCCCCCCCGTCAGCGTGTGGTTTGGGCTGCCTGCTGGCAGAGCAGCAGTATCTCCTGTGTGGACCTCAGTTCCGATGTAAGAGCCTCTTTCCTAAGTTAACATGGGCTCGGCTCCCGTTGGGTTGGCCTTCTCCTCTCTTCCCCAGTCCTGCCTTGATGTGTATATTCAGGCTGCAGCCCAGGTGTCAGTGTGTGGAAAGGGAAAGGGAAAGGAAGGAGTGAAAATGAGGGTTTTGCAATTCTCACTGACCATCATATTGATCTCTGTTGTGCCGGCGTTGTTTCCTGCTTGATCTCTGTACTTTGCTGAAGCAATAGTGCAGGGCCTGTGCTTTCCAAACCAAGACTCTAATATTTTTGTTTTTGTTATTGTAAGGACATTTATCCGAAGTTTTTTTCCATGGCGACATGCATGTTTTTGTGTGTTTCTTTTTACAAACACGATGTGAACTTCCCTGCTGGGACTGTTTTCCAGTGTTGTGTGGATTCTCGGGGCACACCAACCGACACAAACCATTATTTTAATTTACACATATTTTAAATGTTCTCTATCGTTTCTGGTGTTGTTTCCTGTCCTGCTGCCGTTGCTGTTGCTGCCACCACCTGGATACCTAAATGGCCTTCAGACAGGCCACCAGGAGCTGATTCCAGGGCCCTGGGGCCTGGTGGAGCCTGCCTGCCTGCCTCAGCCAGCGTTGTGCTCTTGTCTCCCTTGGTTTCAGTAGTTACCAGTGTACAGTGGCTGCTTAACGCGGTCATGCTGCAGCACCTGGTTTCATGCCGTGCAGATCAGGCTTGAGGAGCTCTTTGCAGCCTCCTGTTGCAGTGGGACTGTCCCTCTCCCTCAGTTTAATGGATTCTGTTTCTGTCATGTGGATTCCAGCAGAGAGCCCTGTCTGTGTCTAGCCTGGGGTTAATGCAGTAAAGCCTTTGTAAAAGCATAAGGGTTAGTATCACTTCTGCAAATGCATGTGGATCTCATTAATCTTTTATTTAAATTACCATGTTTTATTAAAACAATTATGAGGTTATCTCCTTATACATGCATGAGGACTCTAGCACTCTCCCTCTCTTCTCTCCCTTTCTCTCTCTCTCTCATCTCTTGCTCTTGCTGCTCAAGCAAAAAAAATATTTTTTTTTAATCTCCCTTCAGGAAACTACCCCACCTATTCCTGGTGCACACTAATAAGCTGAGGCAAAATCTACTGATACACACCAACACAGACATGTACACAAAGACAACATAAAACCCACTGACATGATCAAATGTAGAAGAACAAAGGGTGGCGGGGGTAAACAGTGCATGTAGGAATAGGTCAATGGCCACTGCATAACAGTTTTCTTGAAGGAGAAAGAGAGTGAGAGAGATACAGGAATAAAAGAGAGAGAGGGACAAGGTTAGGATTGGCACATCATGGGCCGGCAAGTCAGACTGCTGTCTTTTGATGAAGTGTCTGAAGCATGTGAGTCAACCTGTGTTGGGGTGCTCAACGAGAGTCTGTTTTTTTTTTTGTAATGTGCACACTAATCACCTATGCCATTAAAAGGCACAGAACCCTTAGCACAACACCCTTTGCATAGAAATGCTTTTGTCTTTTTTCACTATGGCAAGTTTTCCTTCCTCAGTCAAACTGTTTTCTTACAGTGGTGCTAGTGGGGTGTTCTGTGCTGAGGCCCAGTGGTCCCTGGCTCCTGCACTGTTTCCATGCTCTCTGCTCTCTTCTTGATCTTGCTCTCTCTCTTTCGATCTCCCTCTTTCAATTTATTCAGTGATCGCTCTTTATGGCAGGCCTGTAGCTGCTAGTGCAAGGGGAAATGTGTGCAATTAGGTGATGCATCCGAACACTAGTAAAATTAAATGGAGCCTAAAAGCATGCTGGGTCTGGACATTAAGGAGGCTCAAACGATAGTGTTAATGACACCAATCCCACAGAGAGAAGACCTGTGAGAGAAGGCTTGTGTAGTGACCACCTTTACATTAAGAAAGCAAGAATTTTACTTTATTTTATCATGTTTTTTCTTTATGTGGGGAGGGCACTAGATATTTTTTTAGGTGGTTGGGAATGGAAGAAAACAAATAGTGTTCTGAAAGCAAATGGTCACAGGGTTTGTGTTGAAAGATTTGACTTTTTGTGCCTCATCATGAAGAGAAATAAGCTGTTTGTTTGTTTTCCTCTGTGTTGCAGTTAGTTTAAAAATAGGTTAGAAAATAACTAAACCACAAAACAATGGTAATCGCTAGACTGTTCGTTTACTTTTTTCTTGGAGGACAAACCTGAGTTTCCTGACTACACTGCACTGTTACAAAGGCATTCTGCATTCTGTGTGTGTGCAAGAATATGCATGTGTGTGTGTGTGTGTGCATGAGTGTGAGTGAGTGAGTGCGTGTGTGTCCAAGCATCGAGAGAGTCTGTGCTCAGAGGTGTCCCACCCGGAGAGCCACGCGCCCCTGCCACTGTGCCTCTGGGACACTGGCACAGTGCTCCTCTTTATGGATTTATGAAAAATAAACACATTCAGAGAGGGAGGCCATTATAAAGCTGGTGTGTTCAGCTGAGGAATGGGCTTCCAGTAGGGGAGGAGGCACCTGGCTTTCATGGTGCGCTGTGCGGACTTCCAGGCTACAGGGAACTCGTGGAGAGTGGCGACATCAGCTATAGTAAGCAAGGAATTAATTAACTACTAATCAAACGGCTAATGAGACAAAAACTGGAATCAGCTTTTATTTGTTTTATTTAGATACACGCCTCCTCTTCACATTTTAAGAGAGCCATTTTCAAAACATGCCAGTTAAAGCTGATCTGGGGAAAGTAAGAGACAATCTTGTATCATGTGTCTATATGCATATGTGTGTATAAAAAAAATTAAGGGACACTTCTCTTGATTATTTTTTGCCTTTTCCTTCATCTTTCCTTTTGTATTTTTTTTTCTCCCACTTTTTTTTTTCTTTCTTACTTCCACAAACTCCAGTATCTCGCTGGAGATCACATTCAGTCATCCTTACTTGCCTGCCACTGCTGCTATTGCACCACCATCACAGAGACCAGAGACTTCTGTTTTGGTCTCCATCTCTCTTTTACTGGAAACAGAGACAGGACAACTGGACAGGATGGCCAGCACAGTGCATTTGAGCTTTGCGTTTGACTCTCTGAGTCCTAAACCACGGTCACTGGCGGACAAGAGGTGACTGGACTCCAGGACTGTGTTGGAGCTCTGGGGCACTTTGAATTGCATTATTGATTTGCTTATTAGAGCCATGTGGGTGTTTGTGGGAATTTCATTCTCCATCTTCTTGCTGTGCCAGTGAATACTTGTGCCACTGCCAGTGTGTGGCTGGGTGTAGCTGTTTGTGCATACACAGACCCCACCCTGCCGTCCCGAGCCCAGCACTGCAGGTGCGAGGGAGGACTACATTCTAGAGGGTTTGTAGCATCCAAAGCATCAACAACAATGTCTCCTGGGATGGCTAGCTGTCTTTGTCTCACAGCTGTTCTGCTCATATTTGAAGGATTTCTCAAAGCTGTCTCAGGACTTCTTCTTGCGAAATGTAGCCTTTGGATACAAGCTCATGTTGGGGGGTGAGAGGTTGATGAGATGCACGCAGTGTGTTGCAACGTTTATTAGCTTTCACTCCAGTGGCCCTTCCTCCCATCGTTTTTCAGAAGCGGGCCTACCCACTGACCGAGCCAAGATGCCCAAGTCCCGAGGCCACGCATGTTGCAGGACGTGGGGAGGAACTGCAGGGCGTGTCAGGGAGAGGATACCTGTCCATGCGATGCAATACCTGTCAGCACCCCTGTTAGTCAGGCCTGTGTGGCAGCTGCACACAACCCTTGGACCCCTCAAACCCCACCAGCACTTAACTGGAGCTCAACCGTTGGCCTGGCCTATCGTTCTGTATCCTGCTGGTGTCGTTGCTTTTGCGTGAACAACAGACATATGTGTGGATGGCACTCAACTGCCTGTGGATAATGTCTGAATTGGTAGCACAGTGTGACACAGTGGGAGGGGTGGGCGGTGTGTGGTGGTACCGTTCTTCAAGCTTGGGTCCTGGTCCTGCTGAGTGTAAGGCCGGGAAGTCGATTTTCAATGTTTTTCTCCCACATTTTCTTCAGTTTGTTCTTCATGTTGTACTGCAGGAAACAGAAATAGGCCCTACTTTACCCTGGTTGACCATGGTTTCAGTCCTGACTATACCTATCACTGCTGCCATTTCACATTTCCTTCCTACACTGCACTGTGGTCTTGCCATGCTAGACTGCAGTAATCTCTTAAAAGGTGACCCATGGACTGGAATATGGATTGTACAATGTTTTGATGTCCTGTTTAACCTTCTTTTCTTCTCCTCTCCCTCTCTCTCTCTCTCTCTCTCTCTCTCTCTCTCGCTCTCTCTCGCTCTCTCTCCACAGACGTTTATAGTGATAAACAAAGGGAAAACAATCTTCCGCTTTAGTGCCACTCCTGCCTTGTACTTCATAAGTCCTTTTAATTTACTAAGGCGAATAGCTATTAAAATTTTGATACATTCATATCCTTTTCAAATGGTGTGAGTCATGGGCGCAGGGAAGCCACTGTGGAGTTTGGATTGTTATGTGAGTGTGAATTTGTGAGTTTGTGCATTTGTTGGTTTTATTTATGGCGCTAACCGGACAGGCTTGGTAATTATAGTTTATTGGCTTTTGTATGGAGGGGGGGTTAACGGGCCACAATCTGTAGGCGATTTTAGATTTTTCTTTTTAGTTTTATACAATGTTTTGTATTATTATCATTACTGTTTTATTTTTATTTTAAGTTTTTTGCCTGTGACATTTAGACCTCCTCTGCATGTTGTTATTATTATGATTTTCAGTTATTTCTTATGTCTCAGCTGTGCTCTTCAGTGAATTAATGCACAGCCCTCACTGTGTGCAGGGCTGCTGTCCAGGGGCAGTGTGGTTTCTGCAAAGGAAGCCTGCTGTGTCCCTGGCCCTGACTCATCCGCCCTGTTCCACCACTGATCGCTCCTCAGGGCTCGCAGATGGGAAGAATAGCCTTTCAAGTCTGTGCTCAAAGCCATATCATAGGCTTGCGTAGGACATATTACAACAGCGGTCTTCACCTCTGCCAGGTGGAGAGCACGGAATGATATGTGCTGCTACTGCTCATCTGGCCCGGCACGGCACTGCGCTGCCATCAGTCAGGTGGCGGGGGAATCCGCACACAGTGAAAACTTCAGCCAGGATAAAGCCTCCAGTTAATTCTGTGGGGTCATAGGGGCAGGAGAGGGCAGAAGAGGTTAATTACACAGGTTCTTCTGCAAATACACACCCCCTACCTCCCATGAACCAGAGTTGTGAGGGATGTCCTCAATTAAGCCTTGCAGGTAGTGTTTTATAGTCATAGTGATTTTAATGCCTTTTAATTTAATTTTAATTAACAGAGGCCTGAGCACAGATGCTGTTTTGTTATTAATATGTATGTGTGTATGGATGTTTGTTTGTTTGTGTGTATGTATGTATGTATATTTTAGCACAATATTTCTGAAAAGCGCAAGGGGGATCAATAGATTGTGAATTAACAGCAGAAAGCTAGCCTACGATGAATGTTCCAAGTGTGTTATTTTAATATATTTTCTTTATATTTCTTTTTTAGTTTAGCATTATGTCTTATGCTTTAGGTTTTTGTTGTTGGTGATGTCGTCATTGTGGGTGGGTGGTGGAGGTGGCGGGGAGGGGGGTTGTATTGTGTTGTTCTTGTTTTTTTTTTTTTTATCTAAGTCGATTCCAGAACTTTCCTTAACTGCCTCTTCCTCACATTGTTCAGCATGATCATAATGTGTACTATTTTGACCAACTGTGTATTCATGACTTTTAGCAATCCTCCTGAGTGGTCGAAACAAGTGGAGTGAGTATCCCTCTCCCGCAGAGCATGCTTGTGTGTGTCATTGAGTGGTGCCAGGGTTGGCGGAGGAAGCTGGGTACAAGGCCCTCATTCTTCCTTTCGTTCACCCTGCTTATCTTGCATGTGTACAAGAGTGCTCATCTCAGGCCATGGGTACTGTGTAGGACTGTGTAACACAGTCCCCTAGCTACCATCTCCAAACCCAGCGTGTGCTTGCCTCGTGTCTGCTAGTTGAATTCCTGCTGAGCTATTGGTTAAATTGGAGCCTTTATGGAAATAAAAACTGCCAGTGCTGAGAAATTCCAACCCCTCACCATTGTTGTTGGTTACCTAATAGTTACAGATTTCAAAGTTAGCTTTTAAACTTGAAACCTGCAACAGTTCCAGCCCTTACTGTGCCTCTCTTGTCTTGCAGATACACCTTCACTGGTATTTATACATTTGAATCAATTGTAAAAATCCTTGCTCGAGGATTCTGTATAGATGGGTTCACCTTCCTCAGAGACCCATGGAACTGGCTGGATTTCAGTGTCATTTCTATGGCGTAAGTATCCTCCCCTCGCCAGCTTACTGTCCACTACATGCCTCTGTGGAGGGAGGGCGGGGGGGGGGGAGTGTACACACTACAGCCCCGTGGCGGTGTGGGGGTGTTAAGGACCCTTATTAAAGTTTACCACAGGAAATCTCCAAAGTCATTTTATGTACCCCCCCCATATTGTTATAGCATGAATTGACTTTGCTTTGCCATGCCTTGTGTCATGGTTGGTTATACAGTGAAACTCACCATTTTATACTTCACCTCCCTGTGGTTCTCCCCTGGGTATACCACAGTAGACTTTCACAAGGGGGCACTGACTGAGTGATAGATGATAAGCTTTCGCAGCAGTTATCACTTCCAGTCTGGGGTGGGGGGTGGGTCCACTGTCTGGGTCTCTTTTACCCTCCTCCCTGCATTCAGGGTTAAATGGGGGGTGAGAGTGGGTTCTGTGGAGTGAATAAGTCGTTCAGGGTGGGGAATAACAGCCGGAAGTTGACAGGGGGTTTGAAGAGCACAGCATAACAGGGGTGGGCCAGAACGCCCGCAGGGCACCTGCAGTGAAGTGCACTGTGCTGAAGGGTCTTTCTTGCACCCTGTCGAAAAGAGCAATAGTAATGGAGTCAGGGAATGTTAAAGGACACCACTGTGATGAGACTGTGCCTCCTAGGCTTCACTACATTCAATAAAATGTGAAATAGTGACACAGAAACAACATGTGATGTGAGGCAAGAATGAGGGGTGGGGCAGAGCTCCTCTTTTACCCCATGGGATCTTGGGAAAAGTGAGGGGTGGGTCGGACAGTAGGCAGGGTGAAGCTCCTCTTTAACCCCATGGGAGAACTGCTCTGCGAGACGATAAATGGTAAAGAAAACACTGCAAGAAATTAGTTTTCACTGAAGGCCATTGGTCTTTGGAGGCTACACAGGCAGTGAGGGCCAGGCCTGCCTCTTGCTCAAAAGCCTTCGAAAGATGTTCTGAATAATGCATTTTCTTTTAAATGCAAACCCATCTGATCTGGAAAAGGAGATTGTCATTTTTGTTACTCCTTGTGTCTTTTCTGGAGATGGGTGACTGCAGGACAAAAACTTTAATTAAAAAATAAAGCCTAAATAAACACCCTGCCAAATTAGACCAGTTAGACCAATTAGACCACCCTTTTCTCTCTCCTTTCATTTTCTTCCACCAGTATCCTTTCTCTGTTTCTCTCTCTCTCCCGTGCTCTGTTTTCACTGCTCTTGGCTTCTTCAGCTGAATTTTTAACATGCTACATCTGAAAGCTTTTAATTTTGAAGAGTGATCTCCTTCTCTCCAGACTCCCCGACAGCTCAGTCTATCTGCTTCACTATGGAGCCCTGCACTGCTACAGTGACCCAGGTCTCAATGACTCGCTGCCTCCTTTGTGTTATTGGAGGCTGCAGCCACTGGAACTCCCACACTGACTTAGTGGACATTTCAATTTTTTCCCTCTCTCTCCCCCTACCTCTCTCTCCCTCTTCCTCCTCCTCTATGAAGGACAGGTGTGTGTGTGTATGGTGGTTACCATACCCAAAAGAGAGGGGTGGAGAGGGCATGACCAAGTGTCACATGGAGTTTTACATTTAATTTTAATTTTATTTAAGGTTCAAACCAGATGTGTGAATGATATCGCATTAGAGACGAGAGGATACCCATAATATCTGATATGCATGTCATGCTTTTTGGAATCTAAACATTGTGATCATAAGTGATTATTATTTTGATTATTATTATTATTATTATTATTATTATTATTATTATTATTATTATTATTATTATTATTATCATTGTAAAACAGGTCACAGACTGAGCTCAGCTCCAGACTTTCCCTTCTCTCACTCCGACTTGGGGTGTTCAGAAGGGCGGACAACTGCATTTTATTTTGTTTATTTATAATTTTCTCAACTGTTTCTTTGTTATCCACTACAAGTAACTTTGATTTGATTCTGCAGGTATATAACAGAGTTTGTAAACCTAGGCAATGTCTCAGCTCTGCGCACATTCAGAGTGTTGAGGGCTTTGAAAACTATTTCTGTAATCCCAGGTAAGACAGCAGGGGGGCTGGGGGAGAGGGTCGGTGTTAGCTGTGTTTGTTCCTTTTTTTTTCGATGGGTAGGCTCTGTGAGTGACGTTCCTCCTGGTCGGTGTTGTAGTGCTCGGTTGCGTGTGTATTTGTCATTGTGTCTGTGTGTGATCCTACCTTGTTTCAGATATGTGACAGAGTTTGTGGACCTTGGGAATGTATCCGCGCTGAGAACGTTCAGAGTTCTCCGAGCATTGAAAACTATCTCTGTCATTCCAGGTGAGACAAAATTTAAACACTAAGGCTGATCTCTCTTTTATTATTATTTATTTATTTATTTATTTATTATTTTTAAATTGTTTTGTTAAAAAAAAACAAAGTTTGGACATTAAGAAAAAATAAGTACAAAATGATACTACAAAATCTTTATTTTTCTTTCTTTATTTTTTCTTCTCAAAAACAATTCTCAAAAATGGTACCACTACATTTTTGATAGGCTTCGCAGTCTACTCCTTAAGTCTTAAGGCCTTCTAAAAATCTGCATTTCCCTTCGTCCCCTTTCAAAGATACAAAATCAACATATGGCAAAAATCAATGTACAACAATAAAACAGAGTGATATGTCTACATAAATTAAAAGCTGTGCAGCTTTCTGTCAGGATTTGTTTGGACAACAGTCAATTGAATGCTTTACTTCTGTCTTTTTTGTCTAATATTCTGGCCAAACTGTTCTCACGGCATTTATAAAAATAATAAGCCTTCATATTCATATATAACCCTCCATAAATTAATCTTTCACAAGAACGAATCCCGACACATGGACATGCCCGTTTAACGCCAGTGGTGTTCAAGAGACCAGTAAAAGCGACCAAGGGAGCTCTCGAATCTGATCAGGTCTTGGTCATTTTTTAAACAATGGCAATTGACTGGTAGAAGTAGACTGAACTGTGAGCGTGGACTGGCACAGTATGCAGCTTCACACCCTCTACCTGAGCCAGAGAGCTGTGGCAACTCAAAGCACTTCAACCCCTGTAGATGTCAGTGTCCCAGTTTTGAAAATCAGTCCTCCAAAAGTGAGTCGCAGGTGTCATTTTGGCTGCAGCTTCTCTCAGTCACAGCTCACCGTCACTCTTTCTCTATTGAAAAGAGGAAAGTGGCACCCTTTGGGTGGTAAAATGTGTGAGCTCTGAGGAGCTGGGCCTAACTCCATTCACCCTCAGTCCCCTTAGCCTGTGACATGGAGGTTTACAGAGTAGAAGAGTTACCCCATTTTTTTATGCACAGTCTGCATTTTTGTTCATTTCTTGCCTATAGAGACTTGAGTTGTCTCTACTGTGCCCTCTTTGCCTATACATATGTGCAGTGTAAAGGGTGTGACAGAGACCCAGGCTGTATATATTGATGCAGCCTGTAGCAGGGAGGCCTGATCTGATACTGTTGGGGGGAGAGAAAAAAAAAAGACTTGAAATGGGACAAATTGAAGAAAAGGCCCTTTGAGCTTTGAGTCTTAATTTACTCTTGAGGAATGCCCCCCCGCCCCCTCCATACAAACATACAGAGATACAGTTTAATTACCAACCTGCACTCCTTTCCTAGTTCAGCAGACGCCTGCACATGGCTGTCAAAGACATATCTAGGTATCTGGGATTAGTATCAGTTCAGCTGAAGGCAGAAGCCTAAGCATTAGTGCAGAGAGGGAGAGAGGGCACATTAGAATGTGTGTGAGCTGAATACAGAGGAATGCAAATTACAAACGCAAGAAATCTAATCATAAATGAGGGAGAAAATGCTTCAGCCCTGTTAAAAATATAGCCCTGGAAGGCTGGTTCCAAATGTACACTCTGAAATCAGTGCAGCGCTCCAGATGAAAATGGCAAAACCATTTAGTGAGATCTCGAGGAACATCCATATTATTTATTTACTAAGACTGCCAAGCCTAGTTTGTGAACACATTTTATGCTGCATGATGCTTCTCAACAGTCACTTGCTTTTCTATTACATTGGCTAAGAGCTTGGCCGAAGGATGATTTTTTAATTTTTTTAATGATTTTTTGTTTGTTTTTTCTTGGAAAAAGAGGACACCATTCTACCTGAAATTCAAACTAAAAATCTCTAACACTGACTTCAGTTAAATGGAGAAACACATGGCTCGATGTTGGGATGAAAATACTTGTACCTGAACTCAAGCTGTTTTTTGCACCTTCAGAGTGTTGGTTCTGGCAGTGAAATAGCAGTGAGATCTGGTCCTGCTCAGAGCTTGTGACGAGAAGCTGTTGGAGGAAATGCAGGTTCTCAGTTAGTGAAGCCGTGTTCCAGTTGGGCTTATCACTGTGCCTATATTGAAATTCAACATGGCATTGATTATGAATTTATTTGGTGTCCATAGTGGAACCCAATAGCGGTGCTGCAAGCTGATGCAGAGCACTGGGGATCATAGTGTGTGTTGGCTGTAGGCCCGGCTGTGCCATGCTGCCAGTCCTTGGCATTAGACACAGGGTTACCACAGACTCCCCCCAAGGTATTTAATCTCCCCTGTATCAAATGGCAGAAGGGTAGAGTGTGTTCTTCCCCTCACTGTCTGAGGGTGTCCCCCCAATGGGCTGGGAGGTGGATGTGTCTGATGCAAAGAGTTTGTGAGACATTACACACCAAAGGAAGAGCTGCACACACAACACACGCCACAGAACGAACTTCACTCACACACACACACACACACACACACACACACACACACCACAGACTGAGCTGCACACACAACACACGCCACAGACCAAGCTGCACACACAACACACACCATAGAACGAGCTTCACACACACACACACACACACACACACCACAGACCGAGCTGCAAACACAACACATGCCACAGACCGAGCTGCAAACCCAACACATGCCACAGAACAAGCAGCACACACTACGAGCACGGGGCTGTACTCCTGCCCTGGTCCAGGTACAGGTGGCCAGTGAGGTGAGACTCAGGCAGGAGAGGGGTCCCACGCTGCAGTGGTGACTGGAAATCAGAAGCTGCTGAAGTTTATGATTTTGACCCTGCCTGTCAGGAGGATGCCAGCACTCTGATGGTGCAAAAATGTGACGTGACCCTCACCTCTCTGCAGTCACCTCTCAGGACCTTGCACATGCCTCCGGCCTGTCCTCTCCAGTCACGCACAGAGGACATCCGATACCTGGGGCTTTATTTATTTATTTATTTATTTATTTATTTTAAACAACAGTGTTGTTTAAAAAAGCAAAAGAGTTAGTGGAGGTGGGAGGGGGTAATGCGGGGTTAAAAAAAGGAACTGAAATTGAGTTGTTTTTTTTTTCTCAATTTTCCTGGAGACACAGATCAATCGAGATGATCGTGTGGAATCTTTCTCTTCAGCCTTGGAGTTTAAATGACTTGCATGCCAATTCCATCTCCCTGCCTGCCCTCCTGCTCCTGTTCCTATAGTTTTGCTCATTGTTGTGATGCTGTATTATTTATATGAATGTTTGGTTATTTTAAATGTCGCTTAGGAGCCTTTCCACAGTGTCTTCGGTCTTTGTTCAGGTGTCTGTAAGGAGCAGTCAGTGCTGGGAGATGGAGATGGACTTCTCTCTATGAATCACAATTAATTAATATTTAAAACCGAAAAATTCAATAGCTAATATTTTAATTTTATCTATAAAGAAAACTATGCATTGTCATTACTTTAAAGCATTTAGTATTACCAAACATATTTCAAGCTGCATTTTTGTAGATTAAATAATTAATAATAGCAATAATAATTATATGTATGACATTATATGGTTCATACGTAATTCAATTGACATAGTTTCTAAAATGATTCCACCAAACATCTCCAGTCCCTGTCTCCATCTGTGGGCAGGCCCTGTGGAAAGACTCTTAAATGTAATTCTTGTTTTCTGTTATTTGAAAATATGTGGATATGAATTGATCTTAATGATTTTTGTTTTGTTCGTTTATTCTTAATGTGTATATATAAATACAAAAATGTTTTCCTTAACTATTCCTGATGCAAAGGATTGTTGTATAAATTCCTGTTTTAAAACTTCCGTTAGCTGGAGGCAGGGGTGAAGGAAAATTGTGAGGGGGTGGAGCTTAGCTCTTAGCTTCTAATTGGCTACAGTTACACTGCACATTAATTTGTTCAGTGTCTTTAGTAATTATTAGTCCAGCTTCCCAAAGGTTTCTGGGGTTGGATACTCTATGCAGCTGTGGCAGGTTTCACATCCACAGTCACCAAGTAAACCTCTGACCCAGTAGAACAGATTCTCACTCATACTGGAGGTCTATGTCACAGACAGGGATAGGAGCCCTTCTTTCAGATTTACAACAATGGTGCCAATAACACAATTGTAATCCTCACAGGGGCTGCAGGACACACATACCTCACACAGCCTTAGCCACAAGTACAGAACAAGACACGGTGCACATGCTCAGTGAGGTGCAGTGTCAGGATAGTGTGAATAGATGGCAGGACTAAATACAGGGGCCTGGTAACTGACCCTGGCCGGCCATCAATTTGAAACATATGAGACTCCGAAACCGTCCAGCCTCCGCCTCCATTTGTGCCCCACAGGACTATACCTTGTTAATTTTACAATTACATTACTATTACATTAATATCACTGTTAAAATGGCATTACTTTTTATAGAATGACTATTATTACTGTTTCTATTGCTATTATTATTTGATTACTATTACTGTATATATTTATTTTACTATCTCATTGCTATTATTATTACAATGCCCATTTTGAAGTGTCCTCCTGCCATGTCACAGCAACCCTCAAGTGGGCTGCTGTATCCTTGTGCTCTTGGCTCAAGACCGCACTCTACGGCTCCCTCTCTGTCTCTTTGTCGCCGCCCTGCAGGCCTGAAGACCATTGTGGGTGCTCTGATCCAGTCGGTGAAGAAGCTGTCAGATGTGATGATCCTGACTGTGTTCTGTCTCAGTGTCTTTGCCCTCATCGGCCTGCAGCTCTTCATGGGCAACCTGCGGCAGAAATGCGTCTACTGGCCCATCAACAACACTGACACCTACCTGGTCAATGGAAGCAGGGGCTTCGACTGGAACGAGTACATCATGAATGACAGTGAGTGGATGGGGGAGATTGATGGAGACGGGCAGTGTGGGTGGAACAGGGAGACAGAGAGGGTGGGAGTGGAGGGGAGGGTGTATGTGGATGGGAGAGGAAGAGGCTGGTGAGCAGGGGAAAGTATGAAGAAAAGGGAGTGTTATGATTCTTTTGTTGTAATTGTTATTATATTATTGTATTGTTTTTTACTGATTCATCACTTTTCCTTTTGCAGCAAATTTTTACTTTGTGCCTGGACAGCTAGATGCACTGCTGTGTGGAAACAGTTCAGATTCAGGGTGAGTTCCCTCTCTCCCAGGCCCCCCTCTCCCCTCTCCCTGACGGATTGTGTGTGGCAAGTGGACTGATGCAGTGGGTGTGGCAATTGGACTGACACAGTGGGTGTGGCAAGCGGACTGATGCAGTGTGTACCTGCAGGCGCTGCCCTGAGGGATACACCTGCATGAAGGCTGGCAGGAACCCCAATTATGGTTACACCAGCTTCGACACCTTTGGCTGGGCCTTCCTCGCTCTGTTCCGTCTCATGACACAGGACTTCTGGGAGAACTTGTACCAGCTGGTGAGTCCCACTGATTATTATTTTGTTTCTGATTTATTTATATATACACTACCGGTCAAAAGTTTTAGAACAACTCAATTTTTCCAGTTTTTATTGAAATTGACGCTTTAATGTCTCAGTGTACTCTGAAATTAAAGCATGGAACAAATAAACAATTGGAGATTAAAAATAAATCATGGGTTTATTTTGTTTAACAAAATGTAACTCCTTAAGCTGACAAACCCCTCTGGTACCCTTAAAAGGGCACCGAATCTGTGTGCTTCTCTTTAATCCCATGTGTACTCTTCACTGTTGTGTTTGGAATCCCATGAAAGCTGAGACTCTCAGCTTTCTAAGAATGTGAAGCATTCTCTGATGTGAAAAATTTGTTTTTTATACCCCTCCAGCATTGGCAGTTATGACATATTCTGGAACCAAACAGTCTACTGATCAAAACAAGTCCATCCATGTTTTGGTAGAACACACACCCACACCCACAGAGCGCTCTACCCCGTTTGGTGGAACACACACCCATAGAGAACTCAAAATGTCAAGATGGAAAACTCTGTTTACAGTGTACTAACACACAACGATTTTACATAATTGGATCTGAACTTCTCTGTGTTTGATAGAACATCAAATAATATAGGCTATACTGGATTAATCGTTAGGTTGTTCTGAACAAAACAATACTGTTTTATTGGTGTGAGTATTTTACTGAACAAAACAAGCCGATTGAAACTGAGTGATCTGTGACCGCCTGAATGAGACCCTCACCCCTGGAGCACACTGGGCGTTTACCCCCTGGGCTCTGAATGATGGTGGGCGACACGGAAACTGTAAATCGGATGTGTTTCAGAATGAAACCCACTGGTAGCCAAGAGAACGATGTGTGCATTGTAGGAATATCGTGCAACTTCTGTGCACAGGATGAACAAATAATGCTTTAGAGGGTGTAGTGACACAGTATATAACTCTTTTTAACCATTTTACCGCTTACCTTTTGTACCATTTCAGGTTATTCACTGGACTTGAACTGCTTAAATTTCAATAAAAACTGGAAAAATTGGGGTGTTCTAAAACTTTTGACCGGTAGTGTATATACACACATATATATACATACACACTAATTCAGTTTGTTCTGTACAATTATGTTATTTAATGTTATATATTATTACTACTGCAGTCCCTGTCTGCAGCTCCCTGCCCCTGCACACACTCGTGCCCCTCTAATGGAGTTCAGCTTGTAAGTGTGTAATGGTGGAAACACTTTAGCAGCCTTATACAGAGGTGGATGGAAGGAAGCATTAAAAATTAACTGCAGGATTACAGTATGGGAGCTTGGAGGGAAATGACAGGGACACACTGCCCAGACTCCAGTGTGTAGACTCTTCAAGGCAAACCATAAAACATACAAATGCAAATAATAATTACATATTATGTTTTTACTTTGTCTTGAATTGAAAGTATCCCTCTTACTCCAAGTACTACTTTATTTATTTGAAAAGGGGGGACTATATACATCCTCTCTTACAGTGACTGAAGCTTAAAAGTTTTGAAAGCTGAGCTGTTGTTTTTGTAGCTGGGTGGTGCTGGGAGTCCACACTGTGTACTGTACTGGCATCAGAGTACATGACTCGGCACATGACTCCTACGTAGGGAAAAGAGAAAGGAAAAGGGGTGGGGGCAAGTGTGTTAAAGTAACAATCTTGGATCATAGGGACAATGGGAGTGATGGTTAGTGAGTGTGTTTCTCGTCGCTCTTGCGCTGCAACAGTCACTGCACTCCAAGCCCCTCCTGGCTCAGCCCTGCATGCTGGCCGCATGTAAAATTGATGCAGACGTCTGGGCACATCTCTGTCCCGTCAGCCTGGGCAGCGCTCTGATGGCATTTAGTGCTGTGCTGGGCAGCGAGATGAATCGCTCTGGCTTGCTGTGATGTTCTAGCATACCTGCAGAGATGGGCTGTTCATGATGTCTGCTGGGTTGAAGGAGAGCCCCTTCCTTGGCCTGGTGACGGCTAAGGTTGTCTTCATTAACACAAAGAAGAAACCTCTGCCATTCATCCCTCCACAGTCATGAATGGCACAGCATGGCATGGCAATGGTATGGTCCCCTTTCTTTCTGCCTCGCCTGGCCAGTTCATCCCAGAGGGGTTCTGTGTGTCAGTGCGAGAGTCCATGAAACCATTCCGGTGCGCGTTCGCTATCCTTGAGAGTCAGGCCCCCAGATTTCTGAGAGCGGCAGTTATCCGCGGATGTGGTGGAAGGAGGACCTCCAGCTGTAAAAACCCACTGAGTGCTCACAGCCACTGAGGCCCAGGTGCTTACCTTGCAGGTCAGCCAGGTGTGGGTCCTGTCCCTGCACTGAGCGCCAGACGTCTGGTCCCATGCCGGTCACAGTTTAAGAAGGCTGGCTTGTTCACTGAAAGAGTTTTAAAAACACAGCACATTTTTGCTTCGATTTCTCAACCAGACTGTAGGAAGTAAAGCTCCTTATTGTCCAAAGGGAAGCTCCCACAGACATGCAGCAAATTCAACATGTCCAGGAACTCCCTCCACCCGGACCCTGTGGAATTTCACCAGCAGGAGCCTCAGAGATTCCCAGATCACTTGCAGGAATCTGGAGGAGTCTGGGAAGGATGTTCTAGTTCCTTTCTCTTTATTTTATTTGCAGCCTGAAATACATAAAGCTACAGCTAATGGGCTTCAAAGTAAACGTGCTCCCTCCACACTTCCTCACAATCAGATGTGAGATGTCTTTCAGGGGAGGATGGTGGGTGGATTATTAATTTAGCCTGACTCTCATGGTGGGAAATTGTTCTCAGATATACAGATTAACTTATAGAAGACTATCTCTTGCCATTAGAGAAAGCCTTGACTGTGTAGATGGAATTGAGTTACAGTCTAACATGCAGTGGAACTGGGTTTGGGAAGGGGGGTGGGGGTGGGTAATACAGCAAAGTACATCACATCTTCTTCTGTGTCTAGTTCTGTATCTATCTATCTCATTTTACAGTCAGCGACTATATGTACAGTACTGTGCAGAAGTTTTAGGCAGGTGTGAAAAAATGCTGTAAAGTAAGAATGCTTTCAAAAATAGACATGTTAATAGATTATCAATTAACTAAATGCAAAGTGAGTGAACAGAAGAAAAATCTACATCAGATGTATATTTGGTGTGACCACCCTTTGCCTTCAAAACAGCATCAATTCAATTTGAAATATTTGGCTGTAGCAGAAGGCAGTTTGTTTACGGAAGGGCTGGAGAGCAGTACACGAATGAGTGTCTGCAGGCAACAGTGAAGCATGGTGGAGGTTCTTTGCAAGTTTGGGGCTGCATTTCTGCAAATGGAGTTGCGGATTTGGTCACAATTCATGGTCTCCTCAATGTTGAGAAGTACTGGCAGATACTTATCCATCATGCAATACCATCAGGGAGGCATCTGATTGGCCCCAAACTTATTCTGCAGCATGACAACAACCCCAAACATACAGCGACAGTCATTAAGAACTATCTTCAGCGTCAAGAAGAACAAGGAGTCCTGGAAGTGATGGTGTTGCCCCCACAGAGCCCTGATCTCAACATCCAGTCTGTCTGGGATTACATGAAGAGAGAGAAGCAACTGAGGCTGCCTAAATCCACAGAAGAACTGTGGTTAGTTATCCAAGATGTTTGGGCCAAGCTACCTTCCGAGTTCCTTCAAAAACTGTGTTCAAGTGTACCTAGAGGCAAAGGGTGGTCACACCAAATATTGATTTGATGTAGATTTTTCTTCTGTTCACTCACTTTGCATGTAGATAATTGATAAATATAATCTATTAAAGCTAGGGTGTGGAATCTTTTCCAGACACATTTTTTGTTATACTGGTTGAAAGTCTCTTCACATCCTGATAGCAATCAATAATTTAAGTGGTCTAAATGTAATATATATATATCTTCTGTGGAAGGGACAGGACTAAAAAAACGATCGACCAATCATTGCATTCGGTCCGAATGTAATGATAGGATGTCCTTCCTGTCTGTCAATCTATATTTGCCTACCGCCGCGCAACTTGTTCGCGCAGACAATCACACGTCATCAGCGCGGGTTCCTTGACACTGTGCAGAGCGAGCGCGAGAATGGAAGGTGAACCGCAGCTACCTTATGTTCTTCCTGAACCACCAGTAAAAGGAAACAAGAAAAGAAAGACTGTTAGAAACTTCTACAACGAAAAAATGTCTGGATCAAGAGCATGCTAAAAGCAGAATTAACATTGGCATTGCTTTTCCACGCTGGAGGCAACTGTGGGACTCAAAGGGTCTGAAAAATGACACCATGGTTGCTGTTTTTCTTTTGGACAGGTAATTACATGGTTTGATTTGTTTTTGATATATTTTGTTAATTTAATGAAGTATTTAGCTCATGTAGTTTGTGTACCTTTACAAATTATCTCAACGCTAAAAGCAGCAACGGTGTAAAATGAAACTATTTTTATGTTTTCAAAGTTATGAAAACACGTAAAAATCAACACCTTTGGTGCATGGATTCATAAGGCCACCACCACCAACTGTTTCGACTATTTCATCAGACATGAGACATGAGGTAATCTGAAACTGTTGCGATCTATTCCACCAACACGTCTCTCCTCCTGGTGCTTAGACTCTGCTAGAGACACCTCTGAAGCGAGGGCAGGCTCTATGCTTTCAAAGCTAGCTTGCTAACTGCTAGCCTCTCTGGATTACACACCCTAGCTTTAACATGTCTATTTTTGAAAGCATTCTTACTTTACAAATTCTTTTCACACCTGCCTAAAACATTTACACAGTACTGTATATATATATATATATATCTGTAGGGTTCCATCTCCGTCCGTGTCTGTCTGTCTCCATCCTCAGTCTCTCTTGCTCCCTTTCAGACTCTGAGGGCTGCAGGGAAGACCTATATGATCTTTTTCGTGCTGGTGATCTTCGTGGGCTCCTTCTACCTGGTCAACCTGATCCTAGCTGTGGTGGCAATGGCCTACGAGGAGCAGAATCAAGCCACGCTGGAGGAGGCAGAGCAGAAGGAGGCAGAGTTCAAAGCCATGCTGGAGCAGCTGAAGAAACAGCAGGAAGACGCACAGGTCAGCTGATCTTCTCTCTCCCACCTCCCTGCTTCTCTTTGAGCAGGAGCGCGAGTGCGCGAGTGCGTGAGTGCATGTGTGTAAGTGAGTGTTTGCATGGGTAAACAAGCAACGTTTTGCAGGCGCAAATGTGTATATCTGTGTGTGTGTTTGTATGTGTCCTTGTGCATGTCTGTCATGGATGCACTGCGTGGGGAGAGTTCTTTGCTTAGCCCCTGACCCCCTCACCCACTCCTCTCCCCCCACAGGCGGCTGCCATGGCAACCTCGGCGGGCACAGTGTCTGAGGATGCGGTGGAGGACGATGGGGGGGGGCATATGTCGCGCAGCTCGTCAGAGATCTCCAAGCTCAGTTCCAAAAGTGCCAAGGAGCGGCGCAACCGGAAGAAGAAGTGGCGGCAGAAAGAGCTATCGCGAGGCGAGGAGAAGGGCGACAGCGAGAAGTTTGTCAAGTCCGAGTCTGAGGACGGCAGCCGCAGGAGGTTTCGCTTTCCTGGAGACAACCGGTTGGGAAGGAAAGCCTCGATCATGAACCAGGTAGGGGGAGAGGGGAGAGGTCAGGGTTCAAGAGTGGGCAGGTAGGGAATGGCTGAGGGGGGAGGGAGCAGATCAAGGTTTGAAACTGGGCATGTAGGGAATGGCTGAGGGGAGAGGGAGAAGGTCAGGGTTTGAGACTAGGTTTTTTACTTAATTCTTTTGCTTGTTCTTCTCCTTTAATAAAACAACCCCAGCCGAACCTGGGCTTGTGTCAGGCCTGGTGCTGTGTGAGGCACCACTCTCTTTATGAATAATTAACGCCTTCATTAATCTTCCAGGGGAAGCTGAGAGCAGTAACAGACAGCCGCTCTGTCACTGCTCTCATTAGCACTGCCACTCACTGGACACAATAACAGGCTTATAGCAGCACAAAGGCCCTGGAGCAGTGCAGGGCGGTGTTCCAGCTCTGCTTGTAATTACTAAATTGCGCAAATTATTTGGCTAATTTGCTTAAAACATTAAAAAAATACCCCCCCCCCCATGTCATAGGCAGTTCATGCCTGAAATATAAACCTCCTTTCAGAGCATACGGCAGTGTCCTGTAATCAGAACCTCAGGGACCTCAGACCCAGACCCGGCCTGCACTTCCTTATACCCAACTCACGCAGGGCGTCCCCTGGAAACGGACGCATTGTCCAGCCGCGTGCCTGCAACTGTCCCCCTGCTGGTCTGTGTTGAGTGCTGTCATGTGATCCCAGCTTTTGCCACCGCCCAACTGGTCCTGTCATTCACTTCACAGTATATTGTAACCATAGCCTCTCCAGTTCCTTGTCTTGCACTGAGTCTGTGGGCTGCAGCATGCAGCATAGGTGGTGTAGGGGGTCTCAGACCAGTGCCTGTTTGTTGTAGGGGTCCCAGCTGTATCCCGAGCTAAAGGTGGTGGGGGCGGTATGTCTCTGTCTCTGGTGGCTGTGTCCTTCCAATGTGCTTGGTGGCCACAGGCCTGGCATGCCGGGCACCCCCATCCCATAACCCCCCCCCGGCTCAAGCTGACTAGTGCCAACCTGCTTTGCATGCACCTCGGAGCTGCAGACACGATATTAGCATTCCCAGATGGGAGCCAGGATATAAATAGCAGGCCAGAGCGGATAGTCTGTCTCTGCTGGAGAGGATTCTGCAGGATTTTGTACCTTGAAGCTGCTCTGCCCTGGTCCCTGCAGCCCCCCCCCTCCCTAGATACACACACTGGGCAGTAGGACTTGCTGCAGGAAGGTGTCACTCAATTGATTGACTGCCTTGGCTCTGTGCTGTCATATCCCCCTCCCCTCCTTGGTGCAGTGGGCTGGTTCTGTGTTTTGTTGAGTCTAGTGGCCAATTGCATAAAACTGTATTAGACTAGTCTTAACAATTAGACTAATCTTAATTTGACAGTTAGACTAGTCTATTACAAGTTACTCAGTTGCACAAAAATTAAAACCCACCCTCACCCACAGGCTAAGTATCTTTACATTGAAACTGCTTGCTTGAGACTGAGCTTCCCACTGATTCACACTCACTCGCTCGTCCCCTCACACTGACAATCCCCCAAAACATCGACACTCCTCCCCAGAGACTTCAATAACCAATCCTGTGATCTGTTTAAGTTTTGAAGGAGGTCTCTGAAACAACGAGGGAGGTCTGTTGTTGCCGCTGATGTTTCCTGTTAATTTTTTGTTTTTGCATATTGTCCCATTGTTTCTGTTTCTGCATGTCTTTTACAGACTACACCCATGACTTGTGTTTCAGTGTGTTAGTACAAGTTTCAGAAAATGTCCCCAAAAGTATATATTTGTCTGCATTATATTCCAATAACTTGGATTTTCCATTACTGTGAACAGCACTTGTCACTGTTATAGAGAAGCGTCCAACATGTTTTTTTATTTCTTCAAGTGTCTTAAACTTCCCAGGATGTGTTGTGTGATCGACAAAGTAAGACCAGTCTAAAGAAAGACTGTTTAATGCAACCATTTTAACGGAGTGTCTATCATTAGTAAGACTTATAATTATTCTAAGACAAAGACTTAGTCTATCTTTATACAACTGGCCCCAAATGCTTATCCGCTGATTGTTTTCTAATCCCTTGGAAAAGTTTTTCTGACACTTACTGTTATTGTTAATTAATTGCAATGCCGGCTGGAGAGTGTGTTTGTTTTTTAACGTGCACTCCCATGTCTCCCACCCTGTCCTCTGTCTCCAATCCCCTCGCATTCTCTTTTCCTCTCTCTCCTCCGTTCCCTCCCTTCTTCCCTCTCTCCGCACAGTCCCTGCTCAGTATCCCCGGCTCGCCGTACCTCTCCCGGCACCAGAGCCGCAGCAGCATCTTCAGCTTCAAGGGCCGCTCGAAGGATGCCGGCTCGGAGAACGAGTTCGCAGATGACGAGCACAGCACGGTGGAGGACAGTGAGGACCGGCGGTGCTCCCTGTTCATCCCCCGCCGGAACAGCTACAGTGGCTTCAGCCAGGGCTCCTCCCGCATCAACCCGCTGCTGCCCCACGGCGCCAAGAGGAACAGCACCGTGGACTGCAACGGTGTGGTGACACTCATCGGTGGCCCCGGGCCCGGCGGACGGCTTCTGCCTGAGGTGATAATAGATAAGGCAGCTACTGACGACAGTGTAAGGAAGTCAATGATTAGATCAGTCTAGGCATGGCGGTCTCCTTCTTCTTCTTCTTCTTCTTCTTCTTCTTCTTCCACTTCTGATTCAGATTCTGATTGATTCTGATTCAGCTGCTTTCAGTTTTTCTCCTCCTTTGTGTGTCCTGACCCACTTGAACTCTCTCTCCTCTTCTGTATGCTGCCCCCCACTCCCACCACTGCCACCACCACCCCAAAAAAGCCCCCGAAACAATGGATATATAATTATATACATCTATGTGTTGTTTATATATTTCTTATTTATTTCTTAGCATATATAAAACAGAATCTCTGTACAGAGCCTTGGACTTGTTAAAGACGAGCAGCCCTGATCTAATGAGACCATGTGATGTGGGATACATTGTCAGGCACGAAACAGAGCAGGCACAAACCTAGCAGTGTTGGGTGCAGCCTTGCCCTTCTGTGCCACCCATGGCCTGACGCAGACATTTGCATATTGGTGTAACTTCACTTACTGATTGATCAGTGACCTCCCCGTTGTTCTGTGTGTGTTTAACTTAGCCGGAAAATCACCCCGGGGCTGTCAAGGTAAAGCAGGGTTGGGTCTGTGCTTTTAAACACACATGGCACCACGTTTGTAGGGCAGGGTCTGGGGCTGTTGGACATATGTCCTCTCTCTGTTCCCTCATCTTTCTTCTTGGCTCGTGTGATGAGATTGTTGCCCCTTCCCCATCCCATGTCTCCCCCTGTTGAAACAATGGCTTGGAATTTATACAGGGAAACACAGTTGGCTTTCCTTACTGGATTGTCTGACTTCCTCCCTACCCGGATGTCATTTTCACTCTTTCTTACATGTCTGTGTGTGTGTGTGTGTATGTGTGTAATATTATTCTTGTTTACCACTGGGCATCCCTTATGTGTGGGTTCCCTGTTTTTGTTTTGTATTGAGAACACAAATCTATACAAACACCTTCACCAACAATGGTCTTGCTGTATGCCAGGGACTCTCATAGTGTTAAAGAGGTCCTCCCAAAACATGCTGCTCTTTCGAGGGAGTTTCAAGCACACCAACCTGAGGGAGCTCACAACAGGGAGGATACGGCCATGGGTGGAGGGTGGTGGGGTCTGCCCCCCAGCTATGCATCTTTCAGTTTCTGAACTGCACCCCCAACTAGTCTTTACTTTGTCTGTTATTGATGTTTAGGTCTGAGGTATTTCCAGCCATTTTGTGCTGGTCTGCTCTGGGAGTAGCTCACAGAGGAAGGAAATGCACCTTGAACTCACGAGTGACTCAGTACTGACGGTAGAAGTGGGTGGGGGTGCAGGATTATGAGAGGCTCCTTTGAAATCCGAGAAGCTACTGATAAACCTGATCAAAATAAAGATATAAACTAAAATAAATGAATTGATATAATCATTGCATTACAGCTCTTTGCTGTGACTCACTGTACTGGATTCCACTACACTCCACTTCCTTTAGGTGTTCGTTTGTTTGTTTTTGTTTATTAAGAGCCCTTCCCAAAAAAAAATCCCAAGCCATTGTTTTTCAAGGACTGGCAACTCTGGCAACTCTGACAACTCTGATATTGTAGTTTTTTTTGTTAGTTTTTTCTCTTCTTCCCCAATCTTTCTCTTCCTCCTCTTCCTTCTCTTGTCTCTCTTTCCAAGCAACGTGCAGTAGTCAAACCTAACCTCTTAGAAACTTCTCTCCATCTAGTTAGCATGTTAGTCTGACATCCTTGTACTTCCCTCAGTCCTAGTGCTGAATCTTTCTGACTTGGCATGGAAATAACCTATGCTGTGTGGTGGTTTTCTTGATTATGATTATGATTATTACAATTTGCTTTTTAATCCAGTGCATGATAGTGCATGTGGAACTCATTGTCCCGCCCCCTGATCCACTCCCCAGTATCAGTGCCTGGGGCTGGGGGCTGGGGCTGGGGAAAGTGGGTGACGTGGGGAGGCTGCGGTGAGGGGGTGGGTGAGCAAGTGCTCTCTGTCCGAGGTGTACTCTGTAGCACACCAGTCGCAGGTGAGTTTCTGTTAGCTGGGTTTTTTAGTCAGAATATAGACTGAGAGAGCGAGTTTACTCCAGGAGAGTCAAGTAATGCAGAGAGAAGAGGAAACCAGCCCATTCTGGGTCAGCTTCCCGCTGGACGGCACCAAAAAAAAACACAAATAAACCCCCAAAACAGAAAGAATATAAAAAAAGTAAAGAAACGATGAAATTGGAGATTTTGCTAGATTTGTGCTTCTCCCTTTAATTGTCAAGAATACAAAATCAGTCCATCAGTTTATGAATTATCAGCTGTGGTCAGCTGCCATCTTCACAGCCCTCCCAGGTGCGTGTGTGAGTCCTGTCCTGCAGCTCAGACCCAGTTCTCACACAGAGATCCTGTTTGCTGGCCTTTTCTATGTGTGTCTGTGAGCATGTGTGTGTGATAGACTGCAGTGTGTGTGTGTGCGTGTGTGTGTGTGAGAGAGAGAGATTGCTGGCTGTGTTATCCAGTGCCAGCTCTCTGTGGGGTGAGTGTTGTGGTCAGCCCCGCGGTTCTCACAGCCTGCCCCTCTGCCCCGCAGCCCACCACTGAGGTGGAGGTGAAGAAGAAGCACTCAGGCTCCCTGATGGTGTCGGTGGACCAGCTAAACACTTCCTTTGGCCGCAAGGACCGTGCCAACAGTGTGATGAGCGTCATCACCAACACGCTCGTGGAGGGTACCCATTCATTTACTGGTGCTTTAACTTGTTCTTCTGCTTGCTCTCCTTCTTCATCCTCCCTTGCTTGCCCTTCCTTCACCTACCTCTGCTTGATTCACTTGATTCATCTTCTCTTCTCCCTCTTGTTTAATCTTTTGCTCCCACTCCTTCTTTCCCCCCATCCACTCTCCTCCTCCTCCTCCTCCTCCTCCTCCTCCTTCCTATCCATCTTTTTCAGCCCTTTAATACCTTTTCTTCCCTCTTGCATGATGATGTATGCAGACGCGTCCCTCTCGAGGACATTGGTGTAAAATGCACGGCCGGCTTGTCTTTCAGAACTGGAGGAGTCACAGCGCAAGTGCCCACCCTGCTGGTACAAGTTTGCCAACACCTTCCTGATCTGGGAGTGCTGCCCGCTGTGGGTGAGGATCAAGGAGATCACCAACCTGATTGTGATGGATCCCTTCGTGGATCTGGCAATTACCATCTGCATTGTCCTCAACACCCTGTTCATGGCCATGGAGCATTACCCCATGACGCCCCAGTTCGAGCACGTGCTGTCTGTGGGGAACCTGGTAAGTCTAGCTCTTAAATGTGTGTTTCTGAAGAGCTGCACCCTGCATTAGGGGCAGCACTGTGGAGTGGTGGTCAGGGCTCTGGACTTCTCAATGGAGGGTTGTGGGTCCAATCCCAGGTGGTGGACACTGCTGTTGTACCCTTGAGCAAGGTACTATTCATTGGTACTCTACTCTCACACACACTAATACAGGAGCACAATATCTACAGCAATAGTCTCCACCCTCTGATGTCCTCATAGTCAGTCTCTCTCCTCATGCTCCTCCTCCCCCTCCTGCTCCTTGCCCAGCTTCACTCGCGGGGCCTGATGGGGACATCATTAAATACACAGCCTCTTTTTTATCTTTGTATTTTCTTATGCTGGATGAGCTGCTCTTCCTTCCCCTTTCCACTCTGCTCTCTTCCTGAATCAGCAGTCCTGATGTTGCCTGGGCCCAGGGTTGAAGCCTTGCATGAATATTTCATGGGGCCAGATCAATAGAATCTGAGTAATGGCACAGTCTGCCCAGCACAGTGCTGAGCCGCAGCTGCTGACAAATTCCAGTGGCTCACCTGGGTGTCTGCGGAGTGCAGCCCCGAGTTAGTCAGCCTGTGAGCCGGACTGGCTTGAAACTTATTTGTTTATTTATTTATAATGTACATTGGCAGTGTGATGTGTAATGGGCCTTTCAGATTACGGTCTGTAAAATCAGTCCTAGATGGATCAACATAGTAAATGTTACAAGGGGTTTAACATGGATAAATAAATCCATGAGTACGTTGACCTTTTTTTGTGAGTTAATTAATTTATTACACTTATTCACGCACACAAGCATTATTTATTTATCTCATGCCCTTCTCTGCTCTGCATTGCAGGTGTTCACCGGGATCTTCACAGCTGAGATGATGGCCAAGCTCATTGCCATGGACCCCTACTACTACTTCCAGGAGGGCTGGAACATCTTTGATGGGTTCATTGTCAGCCTGAGTTTGATGGAGCTGGGGTTGGCCGACGTGGAGGGACTGTCTGTGCTGCGATCCTTCCGATTGGTACAGTACAGCATGATATAACACAGTACAACACAACACAGTAAAATATATTACAGCTCAATACAGTAAAATGCTGTACAATGCAGTACAGTAAAATAAGTCTTATAAAATACAATGAATTACATAAGTATTAAATAAAAATGAAAATCTGTTAGTGTTTCAATTTCTCTCTCTTTCTCTCTCCTCCTCCAAACTTCTAAATCAACTACACTACATTAACTGTTCCTGCCAATACCCCCTCCTTCGCCCACCCTTTCTCTTCCAACACATTCTGCACCCACCCCATCCCACCTTGCCAAAACCCCATTCTGAACCCATCCCTCCTCACCCCACTCCACCACCCACTCTTCCAGTTGAGGGTGTTCAAGCTGGCCAAGTCGTGGCCCACACTCAACATGCTGATCAAGATCATCGGCAACTCAGTGGGCGCACTGGGGAACCTGACCCTGGTGCTGGCCATCATCGTGTTTATCTTCGCCGTGGTGGGCATGCAGCTGTTCGGCAAGAGCTACAAGGACTGTGTGTGCAAGATTGCATTGGATTGTGATCTGCCACGCTGGCACATGAATGACTTCTTCCACTCCTTCCTCATCGTGTTCCGAGTGCTGTGTGGCGAGTGGATCGAGACCATGTGGGACTGCATGGAGGTGGCGGGCCAGGCCATGTGCCTTATCGTCTTCATGATGGTCATGGTCATCGGCAACTTGGTGGTGAGGACAGTCGGCAGCACTGTTTGTTGTTGTTATTGTTTGTTTTCCAGGGTTCTAGCTTCTTTTTTAAATAACTTTCTGTTGGTCTGTCGATGTAGAAGTTGCATCAGTTTTCACATAGTTTGTCCAAATCTGTCCAGATTGGGCTGTCAGGTTAGTACTGTTCCCTTTCATGATGGCTGGTTGGCACTAGTCTGTGTTCCTGGGAGGGGGCAGACACGAAAAATTGATGAAGGGTTGCAGTCTCTACGCCCTCTCACAACACTATCCCACAAGATAAAGAATCACAAAGTGCAGTCAATTTCGTCTTATAGAAATTTAACTTTATTAATTTATTCCTCCCCCATTCCTGCTCTTTTCTCACATAACTCTCCATCCTTCTCTTGTCTCCTCCCTCTCCTCTTCTCTTCTCCCCCTCTGCAGGTGCTGAACCTGTTCCTGGCCTTACTGCTGAGCTCATTCAGTGCGGACAACCTGGCGGCTACGGATGATGATGGTGAGATGAACAACCTGCAGATCTCTGTGATCCGCATCAAGAAGGGCATCGCCTGGGCCAAGGCCAAGCTGCGCATCTTCGCTGCCACCTACTTCAAGAAGAAGGTGACAGATGAGGTGAAGCCCCTGGACGACATGTACAACAAGGTCAACTGCATCGCCAACCACACCGGTGCCGACATCAACCGCGAGATGGACTTCCAGAAAAACGGCAATGGCACCACCAGCGGTATTGGCAGCAGTGTGGGCAAGTACATGATTGACGAAGACCGCATGTCCTTCATCCACAACCCCAACCTGACTGTGCGCGTGCCCATCGCCGTCGGGGAGTCTGACTTTGAGAACCTCAACACCGAGGACTTCAGCAGCGAGTCGGACATCGAGGGCAGCAAGGAGGTGAGCCAGAAAATGACCTCGCCCTCGTCACAGTTGTTGTTATTGTTGTTGTTGTTGTTGTTGCTACAGCCCATCAGCACAAAGTGAGAAGTTTTTGGGTCAGTGACTTTGAATGTGTACACCGTGAGGGGGCAACTGTACAGTGTCCACCATCCAGAGACAGCACAAGTCTACACTTAGGACAGAGAATGCGTTTTTTTCACTGATCTCGGTCTGCAGTGTGGGTTTTGCCTCACCAGCAGTAGCAAAGATGTAGGCTAGTGCTTGGGTGCCTGATATTAATGTGCGGTGAGGAAATGTCTTATTGTGGTTCAGGAAATGGCTGTGTGGTCAAGACTTTCGTCTGTGTATGGTTTTTCTTTTACCTCCGATCAGCTGCTTTGCTTACCTGTTGTGCTCATTTCCTGATTTCCTTTGCGGCTGAACAGGTTTTCTGTGAGTGTTTTTCTGCTGTTATTGTTACTTAACAAAACCTGAGTAATCACGGAATTCAATCATTTATTTATATTAAAGCTGGGGTGTCATGATTTTTCACTTTTTTCAGAATTCAAATGTATAGTACTGCTGGTAGGTCAAAACAACTGTCTGTGTAGTTGTTATGTGTAGGTTTTAACACTTAAGTGTATAAAAAGTTCACTGTGAAAAGTCCAGCTCACTCGAAGCTGTGGCTAATTTATGCACGACGTCACAACAGCACAAGCTCACCGTTTCTCAAGCTGTTTGCTGCATTAGCGCTAATGAAAATGCAATACCCAAAAATAATAACACACCCAGGGGAGATATTCCATGGTAAATAGGTGTATAATATATGAATGCTCCAACACAGCAAGGGCCATTGGTATCTCTCCATGTGTTTTCTAAGGAGCAGGTACTGAGCTGGCAATGGCTGAAATTCATGAAGAGAACCAATGCTACCACAAGAACACCTGCTTTTAATTAGAAATTACTAACTTGGTAGGATCTATAATGTAATCAATATATTTGTTTTCACTGTTTACAAAATACCGTAATAAAACACAGGATTGTGCTAATTTGCTTATTTTGTACCCGTTTGATTATCCACGCTTTAAACGCTTAGCAATTTAAAACATGATATGTTCTTAAAACTTTAAAAATTAGTAACAGTCATGATACATTAAGATTTGCTAATTAAATGTTTAAGAGAATTAAAGTTCACCTCCCTTTTTTACCCAAAAGCTAGAAGACCCATCTCTCTTGGGTCAGGTCCCAAAAAACCTGGCATCATCACAGTTTTTAGCCTTATTTTGTCTGGATCAGAAACATTAAGTGTTACAGTGTCCCTGTTGTTTTCTATGTGAATGTGAGTTTGATTTGTACAGTAGACATCATTTACGAGTTCTTAAAATGTTTATTGGAGTAACACCTGAGAAAGACAGACCACTCTATACATTTATGTATACTAACCATTCAAAAGCACTCCGTGTGGCACGCAGCTCTTCCACCTCCACATCCATCTCTTAGGCTGGGTCATCTCTGGGCCTGGCTAGTGGCTTTTTTCCATCTTATAAGCAATGGATGTGAATGAAACTTTCAGGACATAGTAAAAGTATAGATACACCCATTAATGTTTAAAGCTGGGATGTCTTTTTTTTTATTACATTTAAAATTGATTGCTCATGAAAAGGATTCTCGCTCAAGACTGAAAGTTAAAGGGGGAAGTAGTAGAGTACAGAGAGGGAGGGATGGAGGGAGAGGGAAGTGAGAGATGCTCACAGACAGAGATGCACAAGGCATGGTGGTCCTGTGTTTCTGTAAGTGCCCGTCAGAGCTGGGCGCACAGCCTGTGGGGGGTATGGCGAAGGGGAGCGGTGGCCTCTTTGCTCAGACACACACATCACACAGGCAGCACTCAGGTCACCTTGACCCAGTTTGGAGGAGGAGGCAGCCTGGAATACCTGTTTCTGTCTCTGTCCTCGTCCCTCCCTGGAGTAAATTACAGAGTTGGCATGCCATGCCATGTTTTATTTGAAGTTGATAATAATTGAACTATTTACCCATATTCTTCCCCCAGCTGGATGAAACCAGCTCTTCTGAAGGGAGCACCATAGACATCAAGCCAGACGTCGAGGATGTGGTGGTGGTGGAGCAGCCGGAGGAGTACGTGGACCCGGACGCATGCTTCACTGAGGGTGAGACGCCCCTGGACAGCCTGGCTACAGGCCCCCTGATATCTATCTATCTATCTATCTATCTATCTATCTATCTATATATATATATATATATATATATATATATACCGATCAGCCATAACATTATGACCACTGACAGATGAAGTGAATAACACTGATAATCTCATTATCATGGCACCTGTCAGTGGGTGGGATATATTAGGCAGCAAGTGAACATTTTGTCCTCCAAGTTGATGTGTTAGAAGCAGGAAAAATGGGCAAGCGTAAGGATCTGAGCGACTTTGACAAGGGCCAAATTGACGACTGGGTCAGAGTATCTCCAAAACTGCAGCTCTTGTGGGGTGTTCCTGGTCTGCAGTGGTCAGTACCTATCAAAAGTGGTCCAAGGAAGGAATAGCGGTGAACCGGCAGCCAAGGCTCATTGATGCACATGGGGAGCGAAGGCTGGCCCGTGTGTTCCGATCCAACAGACGAGCTACTGTAGCTCAAATTGCTGAAAAAGTTAATGCTGGTTCTGATAGAAAGGTGTCAGAACACACAGTGCATCGCAGTTTGTTGCGTATGGGGCTGCATAGCCGCAGACCAGTCAGGGTGCCCCTGCTGACCCCTGTCCATTGCCGAAAGTGCCTACAATGGGCACGTGAGCATCAGAACTGGACAATGGAGCAATGGAAGAAGGTGGCCTGGTCTGATGAATCATGAGTTCAAGGTGTTGACTTGGCCTCCAAATTCCCCAGATCTCAATCCAATCGAGCATCTGTGGGATGTGCTGGCCAAACAAGTCTGATCTATGGAGGCCCCACCTTGCAACTTACAGTACGTAAAGAATCTGCTGCTAACGTCTTGGTGCCAGATACCACAGCACACCTTCAGAGGTCTAGTGGAGTCCATGCCTCGACGGGTCAGGGCTGTTTTGACGGCAAAAGGGGGACCTACACAATATTAGGCAGGTGGTTATAATGTTATGGCTGATCAGTGTATATAATATATTTATATATAAGACCACTTAACATTGATTTCTGAACTTGGAGTGGTCTCTTAATTTTTTCCAGAGCTGTATATAACAGTACTAGAAGAATTGATGCTGTTTTGAAGGCAAAGGGTGGTCACACAAATTATTGATCTGATGCAGATTTTTCTTCTGCTCACTCACTTTGCATTTTGTTAATTGATTAAATATAATCTATTAACATGTCTATTTTTGAAAGCATTCTTACTTTACAGCATTTTTTCCCACCTGCCTAAAACTTTTGCACAGTACTGTGTGTGTGTGTGTGTGTGTGTGTATGTGTGTATATATATATATATATATATATATTATATATATGTGTGCGCATGTGAAAACTAGATCATCACTAAATGATGTAGAATTAGCACTGTTTTGCAGACGAGCATGAAAAAACACAAAGGTGTGAACCAGAACCTGGGTTTGAACAGCAAACACCCATTCCCACACCTCACCCCAGCCTGGAATTGTGTGATCTTCTCTCTCTGTCACACTTTTCTTCAACCCACTGTGATGTGATGAAATTGGGTCTGGGTTATTAATTATCTTACAGATGAAAAAAGGCTAAAACAAATATGTGTATATATATATAAAACATTCAGACTTCCCATTTGCTGTAGAAGCCAGTGATATATTTACAGTATTTAGCACAGACACAGTGTATGTACAGTAGAGCAGAGTCAGCTTGAGTCAGGCCGTGTGAGTCTGGGTTTGGAGCTCTGAGCCACTGTGCTCCCCCACAGGCTGTATTGCGCGCTTCAAGTGCTGTGACGTCAGCATCACTGAGGGCTGGGGCAAGTATTGGTGGTTCCTGAGGAAGACCTGCTACCTGATCGTGGAGCACAACTGGTTTGAGACCTTCATCATCTTCATGATCCTGTTGAGCAGCGGTGCCCTGGTACGTTACCCGCCGGCTGGGTGGGGGGCATGGGCGGGGCCCCGGGAGTGTGCAGAGTCTTCGTAAAGACGATTCATTCTTGTATGTACATGAAGACTGCAGAAGAACATTTCTGTTGAGAGACAAAATGGCAGAAGGGCTGTAAGTGGGAGCTCTCTGCCACAGCCTGAAGACTTTTGAACTGGGCTACATCAGAAACTGCAGTGGAAGTGGTCCTTTTCCAATGAGAAGACTGCCCCACCCCCACCCCCCTCCCATTGAAAAGCGCTAGTGTGGGAGATAATCAATTTCTGCTTATGATATATAATATGATTGTCCTTAATGGAAGGGGAAGCAGGATAATGCACTGGCCTTTCACCCTTTATTCTGGCTTAGGTTGCAGCTGCTAATCATTACTGTGGTTTTACCTCCCTGGGGACGTCACTGAACGTTTCTTAAACAAAGAAAAGAAAAAGTAGTTGCAAATGTGCAGAGCATCAGCCTGTGCCGATATCCAGTTAGATGTTAACACTGTGCTCATAACTGAGGCGGTTGGACAGGAATTTACACCAGAGACTCCCAGTCCTGACAGAGTGCTCCAGCATCATCTTCCCCTTCCTGTAATTACATTCTCCAGCTACCCTGTCTGTGCTACTCTAGCTACAGTACTACGGGGGGGAAATGTACAGTAGAGGTAGTGTAGCAGAGCGTTGTGGGAAGTGCAATTGCATTATGTTTATTTATGTTATATAAATCTTTGTCAGATGTTATTTTCCTGGTGACTTGTGTTCAAAGTTCCACAGTGTAGGAGCTGAGTATTTACATGATATGAACTACAACACAATGTGATCCTATCCCTGCTGCGTCCTCCTTGAGAGCTGCCCCTGGCCTCCCCCTGGTGCCCCAGCCCTGCTGTTTGCACAGAGGGAGTGCACGGTGGGGAGATTTGCGGGCACCTCAACAATTAACCTTCAGGAAGGGGCATGTAACTGTCCTTTTCTCTCCTGTGTGAGGAGAGGAACAGGGGAAGGGGCAGAAAAAAATATATAATAACTGTCTTCTGAATTAAGATTATAAATAATAAAGTAAAAAAAAAATGGTATGTGAATATGTACACTAATGAACACATAAATGAATACAGGAATAATGGGTGTCCTCTCCCCCAGGCTTTTGAAGACATCTACATCGAGCAGCGGAAGACCATCCGCACCATCCTGGAGTATGCAGACAAGGTCTTCACCTACATCTTCATCCTGGAGATGCTGCTCAAGTGGGTGGCCTATGGCTTCGTCAAGTACTTCACCAATGCCTGGTGCTGGCTAGACTTCTTCATTGTGGACGTATGTACCCCCTTCTTCCTTTATTCCGTCCCTCAATATTAATGGCCCCCCCACCCTCTCCCTAGTCACCTGTACCACAGTCGCCGTGTCCTAGAGGCCACAGCTAGGCCGGAGGGAGAGAGCTCTAGTCCAGTCTGGTCCAGTCTGGTCCACTCCAGTCCAGTCCAACATTATTAATGTAAATTCGCCTTTTATTATATTATTGCTGACGTGCATATTTCATGATGAGTTATTATTCTCTAGTTGTGCAGTTAACTTTTGTTTTGATGTATATATCACATCACAACAACAACAAAAAATCTCCCATGAAACAAGAGGACCTATGCAGAAAATAAGAGAAATTAAATAGACAACGTTAATTACATTGAGTTGTGCAAAACAGTAAGGAAACATATTACTGAGGATAACAAAGAAAGTTTAACAACAGCTTAAAGAAAGCCTTGACAGTAATGGGAACATCAAAAATGCAAATCTATACCTCCGAATAGGAAAGAATCAAATAATTGCCCTGAAAACTAATGATGGCACAACAATCAAAAACAGAGATGCGATTATCAGAAGAATGGAAGAATTCTACAGAAAGTTATATAGTAGTGATGACAGGAGTAAAGAAGGTCTTAGTGAACACAAGTGAAATAGCACATCCAGAAGTAGACTCCAGAAGTAGGCTATGCCATAAACAAGATGAAAAATGGAAAAGAACCTGGAGATGATGGTGTTCCAGAAAGAAGCTGGCGAAGAAATGGAGAACATTTTTGCAAAACGTTTCACAAAGTGTCTCAAAATTAAACAAATCCCATATAAAGTGAACCACGCCACTGTTAGCCTCCTTCACTAGAAAGGAGACAGAGAGGATCTGAAAAGCTATGGGCCCATTAGTCTTCAAAGTATACATCGTATACAAAGTATTTACAAAGATGTTAATACATCGCCTTCAAGACACCCTGGACTTCGCCCAGCCAAAAGAACAAGCAGGATTCAGAAGTGGATACAACACAATGGATCATATACAAGTTGTATGAGAAGTATTGGAAAGATGCAGAGAATATGAGCTCCCTCTGTTCCTGGGATTTATTGACTACAAGAAAGCATTTAACAATGCCACATCAACAATCCGACTCCTCCAAGACACTGACAACATCAAGATCTTCAACGGCATATATCAAGGACACAAAGTCTCTCCAAAACTCTTCACTGCAATGCTTGAAGAGAAATTGAGCTTATCTGATCAACCTATGATTTGCCGATGACATTATGATCATTATGATTATGATGAAGGTTCAAATTCAAGAACTCTTGTTTGCAAGTAAAAAATGTTAAATGTAAGAAAACTGAAGTAGATTAACAGATACTTCAAGAAGTCAAGAGTTATGTCTACCTTGGACGACAACATCAGCACAGATCGAGATATTATGGAAGAAACATGAGTGAAAATGAGATTTTGAAGAAACAGCACACTATTGAAAGAAAATCTGTCAATTTGCCTGATGAGAAAAGTATTTGATCATTTCGTAATACCAGAGCTCACCTATGGTTCTGAAACCTGGTCACTAAATGCAAAAATGTTACAGAAACTGCGTACGACACAAAGAATTATGGAAAGATGTCTGCTGGGAATACCAGGAAGAGATAGAAAAAGAAAGGAATGCATCTGAGAACAGACCAAGAGTGGAAATGTTAAAATGGAAATGGGCCAGACACATTGCAAGAAGATCACAGACAGACAAAGGAAGCTATCGAATGTATCCCAAGAAATGAAAAAAGACGACCACGTAAAAGATGAAATTATAAACTTTGCAGGCGTGACCTGGAAAAGAGAAGCTGTAGATTGAAACTAGTGGAAACATCTTGGTGAGGCCTTCAACCAGCAGTGGATTGATATAGGCTGATGAGATATATATTTTGTGTGTGTGTGTGTAAAATCTAAAATAATAATTTATCTGGTGTTTTACACAATACAATTGTTTAATACAACTGTTAGTCATCAGTTAATAAGCAGATCTCTAATTTGAACCAGTAATTAAGGTTGTGCAAAGGTACATGGTTTGGAGAATGTATTGGTAGGAGGATGGACTGTGCTGGCCTGGGCTGTGGTCTGTTGCCATGCCCCTGTGTTAGCTCTCAGGCCTCCATGTGATTTGATGTCTTTCCACCCCGAGAGGGCTGTCCTGCAGAGTTCTGATCTTCAATTGCACAGCAGGATTCTCCAGTTCTCACAATAACTCACCCTCTTGCTAAGTAGGGCTTAAGTCCCAGGATAACACCCCCACTCCAAACACCTTCTCTGAGCTCAAGAACATTGCTTCTCTGTTCATGAGACTGATTGTTGAGAGAGCGAGCTGCTATGCGCATAGCTTGGCCCTCTTGCTGTGGAAAGACAACCAGGTACTCTGCAGGTCTGGCCACAGAGCGGGACATCTCCCTGGACTGAGGGGGCCATTCCCCCTTCCATCAGGTGGGACAGTGGTTCTGGTAAAAGTGTAGCAAGCCTCAACCGAATTAGGACTGATTGTTTGTTTGATCTGATGTACATTTTCTGTGGGTTGTGATGTGTATTTGATGATAAAGATTAATGTGTTTCACAGGATAGGGTCACAGCCAGCAGTTGACAGTCATGATTGGTATTTCTGTAGTGGACTTGCCGAAGCTGTACCCTCACCGAATCGAGCTGAAACAGATAGACAGGGGATGTTAATTGCACAGTGGCCATTTTTACAGCACGTCACCCTGGGTCTTCAAATACATTATGAAGACTCTTCAATCCCCACCAAGGTCATTGTTACCTTTACCATTAGTTAACGTTACCATTACCATTAGTTACCATTACTGTTACCATTAGTTACAGTTACCGTTAGTGTTACCTCCACCACTGTCCGACCTGAGGCTACAGGGAATGCTGTGTTGCCATGACAGGTCCATTCCATTGCTGTGGTGATCCCTGGGTCAAGATGATGCTGATGTATGATAGGACGTGGCCTGTGCAGGGCTGGTCACTTGACTCAGTGAAAGGTCAGTCCACAGAAAACAGCGCAGTGTCCCAGTCAGTGATTTCAAACTGGTTTAAGACTGTCACCCTGTTGGAATCGGCAGCTTCTTCTGCCCTTGAAAGCAAGGATAAATAAATGAATAAATTAATTAATGATTTACCAGTGAAGCAAAAACTGTGGACACGCAAGCATGTCCTCTCAGTGCCACCGATCCCCCAAAACTGCGTTTCCCCACCGTTTCAGGCCAGCGACGTACCTATAGAACACACACTGTGGCCTAGGGCAACAAACCCTTTTGTGATTTATGAAAAGAAAATCTGAGATTAGAAAATATAAATCAAGCTACATTTGAAAAAAGGATAGAAGTTATAGTGGGAATTGTCTTACTGTTACATTTATCTTGTTCAGATCGTATAACCTTTAGTAATTTTAGCTACAATTGTCATTAAAATTAAATTAAGTGATCAAATTGAGGTTACATTTTGGTCTGGGTTAGGGTTATTGTCCCCAGTGAACTTCTATTAAGGTTAGAGTTTAGTTTCTACTGGGTTGCCTGAATTGGGGGTGGATCTGTATGGGCCTAGCTTGATTTAATGTTGGCTGCAGTTGTGGTTCAGGGTGTTGCTTGGCCTTAAAATGGGGCAACTGGCCTTAATGATATAATACAGGTTGCAGTGGAAACAATCTCCTTTCTGATTCTGCAGAACAGATTCAGAATTTTGCTTAGCTGTCAAGCTAATTATTTTTAACCCTTTTATACAGTGAAAGATGTGGATATAACCCAATCATGGGTTAATTCTGTCAGTGACTGTGAGAAGTTTATATATTCATTTATTTATGTTTTGTATTCTGTGACTTTTCATATCACAGTTGCCCCTGCCTGATTGCACATATTGGGAAACATTGCCCTGAAGAAACCTGTGAAAACTGTTTTTGCAGTCTCATAGATAGACAGGTAGATAAATAAATGCAACCATTTCCTTTCACCACACGTAGGACATTCAAATGCATTTAAAGACAATGTAGAGAAAGTGGTTCAGTTTTATTCTCTAGATACTAGTACACTGTGTTGTAATTGGGCACTCTGATGAGATGCTGTTTCGTGTCCATGTCTGATAAAGAGGGTGGCCTATGAAGCCTCACCATGGCCCCACTGGCCACCTCTCCACCTGAGAGCTACAGTGTGTTTTCTGTGGATTACCCCAAGTCCGTCCTTCAGACAGACACTTGAATATGAAAAGGCGTCATCACACTTGGCTGTCTATGACCTGTTGAGCAATCGAGCTCCTGCCACCTGAAATGGCACCCCCAACTTCTACTGTTTACCATAGTCCCAAACCTCTAGGCAAACCAACTGCAGAAACATCCTGTTCCCATAACATATAGAAGTGGTAATTAAGACAATCATACGTAAGTAAGTGAATAATAATATGAATCTGACCATGCTGGCTCATTTTAGTAGACTCCCAATGCAGAACGATATAAAAAGTCAAATTCTATATTTTTATATATAATGTGTGTGTGTGTATATATATATATATATATACACACACTCACCTAAAGGATTATTAGGAACACCTGTTCAATTTCTCATTAATGCAATCAATCACATGGCGGTTGCTTCAATGCATTTAGGGGTGTGGTCCTGGTCAAGACAATCTCCTGAACTCCAAACTGATTGTCTGAATGGGAAAGAAAGGTGATTTAAGCAATTTTGAGCGTGGCATGGTTGTTGGTGCCAGACGGGCCGGTCTGAGTATTTCACAATCTGCTCAGTTACTGGGATTTTCACGCACAACCATTTCTAGGGTTTACAAAGAATGGTGTGAAAAGGGAAAAACATCCAGTATGCGGCAGTCCTGTGGGCAAAAATGCCTTGTTGATGCTAGAGGTCAGAGGAGAATGGGCCGACTGATTCAAGCTGATAGAAGAGCAACTTTGACTGAAATAACCACTCGTTACAACCGAGGTATACAGCAAAGCATTTGTGAAGCCACAACACGTACAACCTTGAGGCGGATGGGCTACAACAGCAGAAGACCCCACCGGGTACCACTCATCTCCACTACAAATAGGAAAAAGAGGCTACAATTTGCACAAGCTCACCAAAATTGGACAGTTGAAGACTGGAAAAATGTTGCCTGATCTGATGAGTCTCGATTTCTGTTGAGACATTCAGAGGGTAGAGTCAGAATTTGGCGTAAACAGAATGAGAACATGGATCCATCATGCCTTGTTACCACTGTGCAGGCTGGTGGTGGTGGTGTAATGGTGTGGGGGATGTTTTCTTGGCACACTTTAGGCCCCTTAGTGCCAATTGGGCATCGTTTAAATGCCAATGCCTACCTGAGCATTGTTTCTGACCATGTCCATCCCTTTATGACCACCATGTACCCATCCTCTGATGGCTACTTCCAGCAGGATAATGCACCATGTCACAAAGGTCGAATCATTTCAAATTGGTTTCTTGAACATGACAATGAGTTCACTGTACTAAACTGGCCCCCACAGTCACCAGATCTCAACCCAATAGAGCATCTTTGGGATGTGGTGGAACGGGAGCTTCGTGCCCTGGATGTGCATCCCACAAATCTCCATCAACTGCAAGATGCTATCCTATCAATATGGGCCAACATTTCTAAAGAATGCTTTCAGCACCTTGTTGAATCAATGCCACGTAGAATAAGGCAGTTCTGAAGGCGAAAGGGGGTCAAACACAGTATTAGTATGGTGTTCCTAATAATTCTTTAGGTGAGTGTATATATATATATATACACAGTACTGTGCAAAAGTTTTAGGCAGGTGGGAGAAAATGCTGTAAAGTAACAATGTTTTCAAAAATAGACATGTTAATAGATTATATTTATCAATTAACTAAATGCAAAGTGAGTGAACAGAAGAAAAATCTACATCAAATCCATATTTGGTGTAACCACCCTTTGCCTTCAAAACAGCATCAATTCTTCTAGGTACACTTGCACACAGTTTTTGAAGGAAGCTCGGCAGGTAGGTTGGCTCAAACATCTTGGAGAACTAACCACAGTTCTTCTTTGGATTTAGGCAGCCTCAGTTGCTTCTCTCTCTTCATGTAATCCCAGACAGACTCAGTGTTGAGATCAGGGCTCTGTGGGGGCCATACCATCACTTCCAGGACTCCTTGTTCTTCTTGATGCTGAAGATAGTTCTTAATGACTGTCGCTGTATGTTTGGGGTTGTTGTCATACTGCAGAATAAATTCGGGGCCAATCAGATGCCTCCCTGATGGTAGTGCATGATAGCTAAGTATCTGCCTGTACTTCTCAGCATTGAGGAGACCATTAATTCTGACCAAATCCCCAACTCCATTTGCAGAAATGCAGCCCCAAACTTGCAAGGAACCTCCACCATGCTTCACTGTTGCCTGCAGACACTCATTCGTGTAACGCTCTCCAGCCCTTCAGTAAACAAACTGCCTTCTGCTACAGCCAAATATTTCACATTTTGACTCAGTCCAGAGCACCTGCTTCCATTTTTCTGCACCCCAGTTCCTGTGTTTTCGTGCAGAGTTGAGTCGCTTGGCCTTGTTGCCACGTCGAAGGTATGGCTTGTTGGCTGCAAGTCTTCCATGAAGGCTACTTCTGACCAGACTTCTCTGGACAGTAGATGGGTGTACCAGGGTCCCACTGTTTTCTGCCAATTCTGAGCTGATGGCACTGCTGAACATCTTCCGATTGCGAAGGGAAGTAAGCATGATGTGTCTTTCATCTGCTGCAATAAGTTTCCTTGGCCGACCACTGCGTCTACGGTCCTCAACGTTGTCCGTTTCTTTGTGCTTCTTCAAAAGAGCTTGGACAGCACATCTGGAAACCCCTGTCTGCCTGGGAGAGACCTTGCTGATGCAGTATAACTAACTGGTGTCTTGTTGCTGTGCTCAGTCTTGCCATGGTGTATGACTTCTGACAGTAAACTGTCTTCAGCAACCTCACCTTGTTAGCCGAGTTTGGCTGTTTCTCACCCAGTTTCATTCCTCCTACACAGCTATTTCTCAGTTAATGATTGTGTTTCAACCTACATATTGAATTGGTGATCATTAGCACCTGTTTGGTATAATTGTTTAATCATACACCTGACTATATGCCTACAAAATCCCTGACTTTGTGCAAGTGTAACTAGAAGAATTGATGCTGTTTTGAAGGCAAAGGGTGGTCACACCAAATATGGATTTGATACATTTAGCATTTGATAAATATAATCTATTAACATCTATTTTTTTAAAGCATTCTTAATTTACAGCATTTTTTCACACCTGCCTAAAACTATAATTTGTCTGTATTGCATCATGCTCCCCGCACAGTAAGGTTGCTTATTAAGGCCACAGAGCGTAGCCCCACTGAGCTGCACAGAGATGTTGCCTACCTACATCAGAGACTGCCTTCTGATATTCAAGTGCTGACAAGCCCTGCACACGCTCAGCAGACCCCCAGACTCCCAGGCTCCCAGTGCACTTCTGGCCCTGGAAGCCTGGCTGACGGGCCTAGGCGCCCATAGTGTGTGTGACTGCTGTGCAGGTGACGGTGAGGGTGTCCCGGTGTGTGTCACAGCTGTGGAGCTGGGTGTCCTAGCAGTGCCGGAGTGTTGGTGTTCAACTGTCCCTCTCACTGATGTTTATTGTTCCTTGTCTTTGTCCTTCTTGTGTCCTGACTTCCTAATAGTTTGTCTTTGGTAACAATTTCACAACACTGCTCTGTGCATTCACCCAGGGCCCTCACTGCCCCCCAGCTCCCCTCTCTCTATGTTTCCCAGAGAGCCCTTGTACTGTCTGGAGCGATGCCCCTCCATGCACTCATCAAGTGATTGGGTGGGGGCTGTCAGAGGACAGAAAGCTTGTTTTGAGCTTTGTCCTGTTTCCATAAGATCGCCAGAGACCTCTCACTTGCCCCAGGGGAAGAGTGGTGGGGGTGTGGAGACTCTAGGTGAATCCACCTGATGTTGAAGAGTGAACTACTAGGAAGGCTCAAGCCACAGAAGAGGTATGACTGAGCTGACAGGGCTCACAGACATGCTGTTAGATGTGTTTTAAGCAGTGTTTGTGGAAGGCTGTGTGGTGTTTTTTTGGCTCTGTCTCAGAGTGATACAGGCCTTTTCTCTACTCTAACCTTGACCCTAACTAACCCTTTTGACAGTGCCCAGTGTGCTCTGACTGCGGGCAAAGCGTGTGAGCAGAGTATCCGAGGAGGAGTCTGTTGTGAAATGGAGAAACACATGCATTTATTGATTACATTTTTTCCATCTTTCTGAACAAACCCCCCATGAAAAATATTATCTAGTCATGGGAAGAATTCCTGCATTATTTATTTATTCAAGACTATTTAAGAATTTCAACATCATCAGAGTTAGTGGAGTGGCACAAAAGCCTCAGCAGACAGAATAAAAAAGGAGCTGCAGACACACAGGCAGGCAGAGTCATTGACTCTGCAGCATTGCAGCTTAGTCCAGTGACTCTGCAGCCATACAGTCCAGTCCAGTCAGTGACTCACTATCAATTTTTTTTTTATTTAGTATCTGATTTTAGCAGCTAATCTGCAACCTTGAAATATTATTTATTATACATACAATAGAAAATATTTACCTTTTTTTCCTTAGTTTTTTGGGCAGCTTTCCAGTTTGATATGAGCAGTGCAGACCCCAGTCTATAGCCTCCTGCTCAGAGAAGGTCAGTGTTTGCCCATTTCACAACAAGCCTTCACCCTTATACCCAAGTCTCTGTCAAAGAGGAACTGACTGACCACCTCACCCTTCCTCCTCCCCCCTCCTTCTCTTCCTCCTGCTTCCTCCCTCTCCCATCTCCCTCCCTTTGCTTCAGTCGCAGCAAGGGCTGAAGGGAATCGTAGTTTTTTCATGTATGTGTTTGAATGGTCAATGCTGGGAAGCGGGGGTGGGGGAACTACATTTCCCAGTCTGCGATTCTTCAGCCAATGTTTGGGGAGCCAAACCTGTTAGCTCTGTGAAAGAGTGATCCCCTCCCCCAGTCCTACACCCTTCCCTTTGCTATTGTGCAGCAATGTTGTGTCTTGGGGTCATGGGCCAGATGGTAAGTGAGACATGACGAGTGGATTCCTCCACGGTGCTTTTGTTCCAAACCTGTGTGTTGCCTGTGCTTCTGCCTGTGTGGAGTGCTGTGGGTCTGACCTGAGCAGTGTCAAACCTGCAGAGGTCAGAGTGGAGGGGCTTGAGATCAGAGATGCCTGGGGTGGTCGTGTGTGTGTGTGTGTGTGTGTGTGTGTGTGTGTGTGTGTGTGTGTGTGTGTGTGTGTGTGTGTGTGTGTTAGTGCGTTAGTGCGTGCATGTGTGTGTATGTGTATGTGCGTGTGTCCTGAGGAGGTTGTTAGGCTGGGGTTGCTGGTGTGTGTGTGTGTGTGTGTGTGCGCGCGCATGCATGTATGGGTGTATGTGCTTGTGTCCTGGGGAGGTTGTTGGGCTATGGTTGGTGGTGTGCAGTGGGTGTGTGTGCTGTGGGGAGTCTGACTGAGCTGTATGACCTCATGATTTCAATTCCTGGAGTGTGTGTGGCATATGTCGGGGTCAATATTCTGGTTCCTCCTTCCATTCTGCGATATTCAGATCTGGATTGAGAATTCTAGTCATGCTATCTGTCCAACAGACTCAATGAATAAATGCAGAAATGGCTCCAGAATGTAATCATGTCTGGGGAGCCCTTGTATAAACACACACACACCTCCCTACCACAGACGTAAAACGCATAACCTTTTAAAATTACTATTATATATTGTGGCCTATAGATGTATATAATGATGCCCCCCCAAAAAAAAAAATCTCTGCTACAGTGATAATGTTTATGCTATCTCAGATTAAAGTTCTTCCAGGACTTTTATGGCTGACCTTCCACAGACCTCGATTAGCACAAATCTTCGACTACTCTACCTAAAATAACATTGGTCAGTCCATGACTAGTGATAATTTGTAAAACCGGCCCTTAAAATTATTGAAAACTAAAAATATTTCAAAATGTAGCCTTTCTGATGCTCAGAATGGGAATGGCAGCCAAGAGCATGGGTGGGCTTGGTGGGTGTGCTGGTGATGGGAGAGTTTGAGGGAGGTGGTGGTGCGTGTTTTTGGGGATTTTTTTTTCGTTGTTGTTTCGTTTTATTTTGTCAGTTTGTTTTTGTTGTGTGGAGTTTGTGCAGTGTTGTGTTGTGCTGCTCTCTGCGATGGATCACAGCTGCAGATTTCGTGCCCTTGCCTTGCAGAGCGCGGGTAGGCGGAGGGGCCCACAACACGCTCAGGGTGCCACGCCTCATATAGGGAGTTCCATGGGGGCAGGCTGAAGGTGAAAATTACCCCAAGATAATTCAACTGTAGATGAAGGCAGAATCTTTATTCCCTTTATCGCCCACTGCCCCCACGCCTTCACCAAAACCACTCAGCCCTGGTTTCCCCAAACCAGTGTGTTTCTATCCTTTTGCTGCCCGTCCTAGGCAGGGGGGACTCAGAACAGAGCCATGATGTAGTGAATTCAAGCCAAGGTGCAGAGTGCAGACTTTAAATTATGCATTTAATTAATGCCAAAGTGTATAACACAATATCGCTTCTTCCCTCGGTGATGATGGTGATGGGTCAGTTTTCCCAATGAAATGGTAACGTGCAAAAGTCACGACACAGCTTCTCTCTCTCTCTCTCTCTCTCTCTTTCTATATATATATTTGCATAAGAGTAAAACCTTCCTCCTTCTTAGTCCCCAAACCGTGTTCAAAAGAAAAGCAAGAGCCTTATATTTTGGAGTAAAATAAATAAATCAACAATTAAATGGATAATAAAGAAGTGGCACTAAATGGCGCTTCAGGGTCTCCATTCAGGCTGTGAAACCGACCAGCTTGATTTGCACCCTTGCCTGCAGCCAGCCAGGCTTTCAGACGTCTTGAGCGTTTGAATGAATCGCAGAAAGTGTGCAGTGCACCATGCCAGGGACACGCATGCGCACATACACAACACACTGCGAAAGGCTGGCCTTGTGTGGAGCCACACATCTCCCTAACAGGAGGCAGGAAGCAGAAGAATACAGAAGCTGGGCCTATTGTGTGTGCTGATACGCCTGCTGCCCTGCTATTTCACAGCTAAGTGCATCTTTTCAATCCGCCACTTCAGCAGGATAAACGCTGCAGACGTTGCCCACTTCCAAGGAAAATGGGCTGCTCATCGGGGGCATTTCAGCACCTTCAGCACACTTGGGACAGTCCACCCCCTGGCTCCCCTCTCAAACCCAGAGCTTGTTATGGCCAGCAGCTGGATCAGGCCGAGGTCCTGTGCTACAGAGCAGGGAGGATAGGTGTCTGGATCTGGCAGAGCGAGGGAGTGGAGGGACAGGGTAATGTTAAACAAGGTTAATTCTAATAAATCATATGTCTCCACTGTGGCTGAATTGACAAGGATGTAAGCTCCTGGATTTGGGCTCAAGCTGCTGCATTCCAGTCCCTGGCCTTCCTTGTGCAACCCTGACCCACCTCAAAACCATTCCTGCGATCTGCATCAAAAAAATAAAATAAAAAGATAACAAATCAACAACAAAAACATTGGATCAATGAGACAAACGATGACATTGACCATAATCCACCAGAACAAACATCCGCTTGTGTTCAATCTGAGTGTTTAGATTTTTTATAACAGAAACACACAATAAAGATTCCGCCTTCATTGGCTCCCCCCTGCTGTGCCTCTGGTCAGCTTCAGGTGTTGTGTTCTTGCGTTGTACTTGCGTTGTTTACCAAGTAATGTTGGTGGCTGGTTGCAGGTGTTCTTGGATATGTTTATTTATCCCAGTAATTCTGACTGACCTTCCCTCTTCCCACACCCTCACTGCCCGTTTGCAGACACTCCACTCCCATCTGCCCCTGGAGTTACACCCACAGCCTGCAGCGCTGTCCCTGGCGCTCCTCAAATGGCCCTGGGACAACTGCCCTCTAATTTATTTATCTATCTTGTTATTTGTCTCCTTTCCTTAACCAAAATCTTAATTGAACTACTTATTTGCTTAATTAGACTGATTGCTTTCAGCTCCTAGCAAAAATAAAGTTGTATATTTCCTTGTTTGAATTTCCCTGAAAGTGCTTTGAAAGTCTCATTAAGCAAGCAGAGGGTTCAATTCAGCAATGGTGAGCTCTGCATCAATAACAAGCAGATGGCAGTGGGATCCCGGGGCCCTGGCTCAGGATGTGTGGGTGTCCCTGTGCACATGTGGACATCCTGAGCTGCGAGCAGAGCTCCATGGACACTCGCTTGCTGTCCTGGACAACCACAGGGCTGTCTGCTGCACTCAAACCCGGGCTCTTGGACACCTCACTGGCCCCGTTTATGCCCTCATTAGTCTGGCCCCATTGTCCCCAGGGCTTGAGGCTGTTGAGGGATTTAGAGTTACAGGAACAGTGAGGCTGTCCTGGACATGGACAGGGGAGCACTGGCTCCACTTGATCCTGATTAACAGATTAACCCATTTCTGAGAAAGAATGATTGAAAACATTGATGATTGAAAACAAAAGGAGGTAACTGATGACGTTTGGCTTTGAGGATCAGAGTTCAGCGGGTAGAGAAGGTGTGTATCGGTCGCCCAGGTGTGACCCGGTCCATTCAGATAGGAGCCCCTTCAGCCTGCCCTGCTCAGAGATCAGTCGCATTCAGTAACCCTAACTTGTTCCTATTTAATAGCAGGTCCAGTGAAAAACACAAAACCACCTTCATAATGATTAATCATTACAGAGAGTGAGAGAGAGGGAAATACCGGGAAGTTGGGACAGAATAGTGTTAGTCCCAATAATTTAACTAATTAAAAATGTATTATTATTTGTAATTATTATTAATGTTATTGTAGACGTAGTGGTATGAATATGATATGTTACATACATATCGAGTGAAACTAGTTTCAGTAGCAGTAAATAGTAACAGGAGCAGTAGTCACACAAACATAATGCTGATGCTCAGTCAGTGGGTGTGCAGACTGTGGGTTGTACTGTGCACTGTGTGTCTGTGGGGAGGGTTCTGTTCTTGGAGATTTTAGAATATCCCAGTACAGTTCAGTAACAGTAGTTAGTCGACCTCCACCCACCCACCCACCTCCATTCCCCATCCCTCTCTCTGCTTCCCCTGATCCTCCCCCCCTCCCTCCCTCCCTCCTCCTCCTCCTCCTCCTCCTCCTCCTCCTCTTGATGTGATTGTGCTCTCCCCCTGATTTCTCAACGGTCTGTGAAATTTGTGAGTGGCAACATGACACACCTGTACATATTTACCTGTATTCTTTTTCATAGGTACCTTTTTTTTGTCTGTCTTAAATTATATGGGAATTTATGCTTCAGCCGAGCTGAGAGACTGGGAGAGGATGTGTTATAGAAGGGCCAGGGTAAGGTTCTTGTAGTCTGTTGGGCTTTTCCTTCCACAGGAGTTTAACCCTGCCCCCCCCACCCCCGTCTCCCCAGCCCCCCCGCCTCCCTCCCTCGATTCTCTCAAGTCGTCCTGTGTGTGCCTCTCTGCCTCTTCTTTCACTATTTTGCCCTTTTGTTTGAATCTTATGCCTCTCTCTCTCTCTCTCTCTCTCTTTATCTTTCTTTCTCTCTCTCTCTCTCTCTCAACCACACGTTTCTTTCCAGGTGTATCGTCCAGTAGAGAGCTGTGTTTCATGTCTCCACGGCTGCCTGCCAAAAAAAAAAAATCGGGGAAAAAACCCCACCAACAACCGGGGGCCTTCCTTCATACCATATACAGCACATCTACTAAACATATACTCTATAAATATATACGTATATAACAGAACCTTATATATGTATATATGTGTGTAACTCAAATTTCCTCGCCTAGGGCCTAATTTTTTTTTCCACCTCTAACAGTTTGGAACCTCTCTTGCTTCTCTGTTTTCTGTGTAGGTGTCTATAGTCAGCCTTATAGCTAATGCCCTCGGCTACTCCGACCTAGGGCCAATTAAGTCTCTCAGGACACTAAGGGCATTGAGACCCCTCAGAGCCTTGTCACGTTTTGAAGGGATGAGGGTAAGATCTGAAGCGAAGCCGCTGATCCTTCTGCATGCCCATTGAACAGTTTAAGCATGCTAGAACTGATCAAAAACAACAGCCACCACCCAATGGGGGATTTAAAGAAAGAAAAAAAAGTTAAACACAATTAAAAAAAAAAAAAACACTCTTGCACGCACACATATATACACACTTAAGACAAAAGTCATGATGCAGCTGGAGAAATCTAAAAGTGTAAATTACGATTGCAATTGAAAGACAATGATCGTGAACATCGTAGTGGTGATGCCACGGCATGTAGTCCCTCTCCCCGTTGCTGATTCAATCTCAGCGTTTTTGTGTCTCGTTCTGAGAGTGAGTTTGTTATTCCTGTAACAGTAACAGTAACAGTCAAGACGGAAAAAAATAAAATCTTAAGCGACAGGATGCAAACACCCAGAGAGACGTACTGCAAAGCTGCCTCATCACATTAAACAAAAGTATTATTATTGTTATTATTATTATCATTATTATTATTATTATTATTATTATTATTATTATTATTATTATCATTATTGTTGTTATTATTATTATTATTATTATTATTATTATTATAATGATTATGATTATTATTTGTAACTGTAATCATTAAATTGGCCCTGGATCTCTTCACAAGATGAAACCCCAGAACATACACCATGCCGTCTAGCTGAATTTGGCTGTCTTGCATTCGGCCTGGTCTATAATCTCTATTGCTTATTCTTATAGAGCTTTTAATCAAGCAACCACCCCCCCCCCATCCCTCTCCCCCATCCCCCACCCACCTCACCCCACCCCTCCACACCCTCATGTATCTTCTCAAGAGAACCACCAGTTGCAAAGATGAACAAGTCAAATTAAGAGCCAGTGTCGGTCCTGAGGCAGAGCATAGAGGCAGGCGTGTGTGCGTGTGTGTTTGTGGGCTCCAGGGAGGCAGGTGCCACTGAATGGAGTCTCGTCCTTTGGAGAACACTGTAGTTCTATTTCAGTTCAAAATAGATTAATAGTTCAAAACAAATAAAAAAATGACAAAACAAATCAGAACTGGACAATGTTTTACTGTCAAGCACACTGCTTCGTTATAAACATGCCTCAGCTACAACCAAGCATAAAAGTGGCATACATGTAAATATTTTAATTGTCATGTGGGCCTATCTCGTCCTTCAAAGGTTAAACCAGTCTTGCTTGAATTCTCTCGGGGGATCTGCATTGCTCGTGAGCCCTGTGCTCTCCTGTGCTGCTCCACACTGCGCTGTGCTGCTCTGGGCCTTTCCTCCCTATTGGACATTTCTGCTTGTTTCTGGTTGTTCTCACTCCAGTCTTCTCATGGGACTGGTGGCCTTGTCTCCTAATCTGAGCTTCTCTCTCCCCCCCTGCCCATCCCCCTCCACCTGCTCCTTCTCATGTTGCAGCACTGTGCAGCCCCCCCCACCACTTTCCCCCTACCCCCGCCACTGTTCACGCTGACCACACGTACCGTGCAGAGCCCAGGCCCCCACCCCACCCCACCCCACCCCACCCCAGGCTGCAGCACTGAGGAGCAAAGTGGGGATTTAATGCCACCCCAAATCCCCCCCGCCCCCCCAACACAAAGACACACACACAAACACACACACACTGTCTCGCTTGTTCAGGGGCTGGCAGCGGGTTTGGATTATCTGTAAAAAACGAAAGAATGAAAAAAGAAGAACACAACCTCTTCTTTGCTGTAGAGTCTGGATTTAGAGACCTGCTCAGCCCCCTGCCTGCACTGTCACTCCTTGGTGCCACTGCATTCAGTATGGCGCTGGGGTCTGCTCACTCTCTTCATTGGTGGATTATGAACCTGAAGAAACCCTAAATATATATAAAACCAATGATCACAAAAAGCCCCCCCCCCACATAATGAAGTGTTAAAAAAATAATAATCTGGAATCCATCACAAATAAAGAGCAGAAGCTTAGGAGACATGCAGGCTGCGTGCTGCCCAGGTGATGTCCTGTAGGCTGCAGATGCTGAGGCTCAGCAGGAGCTGTTCAGCCCAGGCATGCTCCTGCTGGGGCCGGGAAGCCAGATTTGAACTGGAAGCAACATCACACGTCTCTGAGACCGGGGTCGCGCTGCCCACGAGGGGGCCACTTGAAACCCCCTTGCTTTCGGGCCACCTGGCAGTAGGGGAGGTGGGGGGGAGGGCTTTGAACACCCGAGCAAACTGTCCTCGCTGTGCAGACTCAGGCACTGGCCTGCCGAGTGTGTTTTTTTGTTTGTTTGTTTGTTTATTTTGAACATTCTAGTCAAAGGAAACAATCCAAAGAAATGACAATGCTAGTTCAGCCAGATTGGAGTGTGTGCAGGTCCTGCCCCTGCAAGCTTAAACGTTCAGGAGTCTAATTCTGAGAGCCAGATAGTCAGAGGCTGTCTGTGGAGACAAAGGTTTCAGATCTTCACTCCTGTCTGATAATTACGTTTTATGACACAAGCTTGATATACATGATTAATGCAGAATCAGGCTTGAACTTCGGTTTTCTGATATGCCTGCCCTGGTGGAAAAGTACTATGCCAAATGCTATGCTAAAGCATCCTAGTACTGTAGTAAATATTTATAGTTTACATTTATATTACATATTTGTTTTTGTTTACAATATTGAAATGGATGAACCTGTATTATATTAAGAGAAACAACAGGTTGAAACAGAGTTCATAACTCTGTTTTGTTTTGTCCAATTGAAAAGTGTTGAAATAGTGCTGTCATTTTTGACGTAATACGTATTCAACAGAAAACAACAAGCAAAAAATCCACACTCACGCTGAAAGGCCCAGCTGGGTAACGAGCAGAATGCAGAAGAGATGATTCAGGACAGCTCTTCAAAGCTACTTCTCAATTCTGGCCCCTACCCATTTTACATGTTTCTCCATTAATTATTATTATTATCATTATTATTATTATTATTATTATTATTATTATTATTATTATTATTATTATTATCATTATTATTATTAACATTGTCATTATTTTTATTATTTATTTATTTATTTTTGGTTCTTCATTAAAGGAAATCCAAAAATCCAAACCAAATTAATTACTTAATCTGATCATCTGTGTTTGTGGCTGCCGGGAGATGGTAGTGTGGTTGCCAGACTGTCCCTGTGTTGTGGGCCTCTGTCTGTGCTGAGAGACTGTGGGTGGGGCCAGGTAGGAACTCTCCACAACACCCTGGACACAGCGGAGGGCCGCCAGCACACCACCAATCAGCACTCCTGCCCAGTATAGCTACAGAGACATGGTCACATGATGCACTACCAGGAAATTAGTAAGCTACTGGACAGTATTATTATTATTATTATTATTATTATTATTATTATTATTATTATTATTAGTGGCAAGAGGAGTGGAAGCGGTGCTAGTACTAGAATAGAATATATTTTTTTTAAGTAAAATAGATGTATATATTTTTTTGTATTCCCTACACATCTTTAAAGCATTGTTGAGTTACCCTGGAGAAAGGCATCAGTCAGTTATTAACAGTAACATAAGTTAATAATTTTAGCACTTTACTTCCTAAGCAATAGACACATTTCTACTGTAGCTTATGATGAATCTGTTGTGTGTGTGTGGACAGTCTCTGCCACACTATTGCCAGCACTGTTCCACCTGCTTTTATTTAGTGCTGCCTCTCACATTTCAAATGTGTTGTAACTTGCAGTGGGTCTACAGAACACACAACATGCAATTTAATTAAAATTAATTATTACAATCAGGGCCACTATTAGGCTAATATTAAATACTGTGCACAGATCACACTGTGACTGCTGCCTGTATAACTATAAACATATATATATATATACATAGAGTGGGAGCGAGATATGAGCACAGGGTTTCAGACAGGGCCTTGTGTGCATTGCTGGTGTCCCTGCTGTGGCCCCCCGTGTCTCTAGTGTCCCCCAGCAGCTCTGCTCCCCCACGCCTGCCTCTGCTTGGTGCAGCTGGCAAGAGCAATGCAGCACTGGCATCCAGGGGCCCCTCTCAGACGGGCTGTAGAGCCACCATGTGCGATATTTCCCTAAGACAAGCCATCCTGCCCTGATAATGAAAAGCATTACGTTTGCAGAGGTCTTTATATATATATATATATATATATATATATATATATATTTCTGTCTATCTATCTATTGGTCTATTCATTCATTTATTATTTTATATATATTTTTTTTTATTTCTTTATTTACCTATATTGTTCTCAAGCAATAGCACAATAATGCCATGTAACACGCATGTATTTTTCAACTGCCGATGCACATTATGCACTTTTTAAAGCCATTTTCCCTCTTTAATATAGTTGAATACATGTGTGTGTATATATATATATGTGCGTGTGTACGATATATATATATATATATATATATATATATATATACACACACATATATGTGTGTGTATGTATAAATAATTGGGTCCCATTCATTAAATTGATCTCCAGTAAGAGCAAACTTGGATTTTCCTGGCAGCAGGGAATACAGTGGATGGGGGGGTTACAGAGGGGCACCATCACACACACACAAACATAAACACACCCCTGGTTGAGCTCAGTGTCCTGGCTAGTGGGTCTGCAGAGGCCGTGTCCCGGGACGGCAGTTCTTAAGAATCTCCCTGTGGCTCAGTGGTGCACAGGCTTCACACTGACCTGTTCAGGACCATGCACAGCACAGCTCTGTGCCTCCGCCATTCTCTAATACAAGTTACAATAACATAATTCATACATTGAATTAGAACCCCAATAGATAACAGCACCCCCGTATTACGCCCCATAGCTGGAGAGAAAGACATTTCAGACCCAGCTCCTCCCAACCATAACACACCATAGCCACCCGGCAATGCAAGGATCGTTAAACACATCAGTGAGAGTAGAGAGTAGCGCTCAGAGGGTCCTGGGCTGCAGGGGGATGCTCCAGTTTGTCTCTTGCCTGAGTGAAAAGGGGGATCATGGCTTTAGATACTTGAGCCTGCAAAAGACATGCATGCTCAGCTGTCTGCCTGAGAGTGGTTGATCGGCCTGCATAAATACTAATACTGAGCACTTCTGTCTGCTGAGTTCATTGCTAATTTGTGTAAGGGAACTGGGCAGGGGCAGGGTCAGGGGGGTGGGGGGGGGATAAGGGGGAGGGGTGGTGGTGGGAGGGTGTTAATCAATCTGCTTCAGCTTTCCATTGCAATGTTTAGAAGTTGGGGGGCAGGGAGGGAAGGGAAGGGTAGGGGAGGGGGGTGTTTGTTGGGGGAAGCTACATACAGGTATGTTTGTATTCCATGAGTCCCTCGATACAAAACACAGTCACATGTGACAGATTTTTATTACATTGTATTACTTATTATTTTATTTATATCAGATTTTGACCTTGAATACATTCTTGGTATTTATCTCCATAGGCAGAGATTTAAACTGTGTCATTCACGATGATCAGGGAGCTTAGGCTACAGTTAAATATTTATATATACATACATAATGATCAGAATTCCAGTACAGATGCATTGCGTAATACAGATTGCAGGGAGCTGTGATGAGCTGCTGGCAAATGTATCTGAGCAGAGAACAAAACGCAGCATCCAAACCGTTCACGGGGCCTGTAAGATAGCAGCAAGTTACAGAAAGAGGCAGAGCCCAGCAATCCCTAACAGTACAGCCAGGCACTGGCAGGGGATTGACTCCTGTCATGCCTATATCTCTTTGACTGCTGTTTTTGGTTGGTTGGTTTGTTTTGACTCGTTTTTCACTAGAGTTTTCCTCTCAGACTGACCCTTGTAATACGTTGTCCAGCTAAGTGACTCAGCTGCTGTAAGGGCAGACTGAGAGCTTAAAAGACTCAATGTGCTCAGTTTCTGGAGTATTAAAACCAACGACCAATAATAGATGCAGTAACACTAATGCTACTGCTAATACTATAGCTTTATGGGCATGTTAATTATATTGCATATCATTATAGAGTTGGTATTATATCATCAGGGTATTAGTCTGATTGATCCATTGCTATAACTATTGCATTTGCTGACTAGATACAGTCAATGGCTGCAGCTCCTCAGCCTAGCCTAGTCAGGCCACAGACCAACACAGCCCGTTTGCAGAGCCAAGGATGTTCTCCACCTCCTCGCGATGCCTTTTATTTTGTTTATAATATTTATAATTATTATCCTGGCATTGTGACTCTTTTCTGAAGAAGTAGTGAAAGGCCAAATACAAAACATACCTGTAAGCAGCTGCACCCCACTAGGCTGATGTGGGGGCAGTGTTACTGTGCAGATGTGTCTTACAGTGCAGTGCCCTGTCTCTCCTGCTCTGGTTTAGGTGGTAGTCAACGCCCTGGTGGGTGCCATCCCGTCCATTATGAATGTGTTGCTGGTTTGCCTCATCTTTTGGCTGATTTTCAGTATCATGGGCGTCAACTTATTTGCGGGCAAATATTACTACTGCTACAACGAGACAGCAGAGGATTACTTCAAACACACTGAAGTCAACAACAAAACGGAGTGTGATTACCTGATTGAGCAAAACTTCACAGAGGTGCGCTGGAAGAACGTCAAGATCAACTTTGACAACGTGGGCGCCGGCTACCTGGCTCTGCTGCAAGTGGTGAGAGAACCCACCCTCCCTGCCCCACTATATCTCACCCTGCCACATTGTATTTATTTGTGTCTCTCTGCAGGCTAAGGTGTCACTGCTCTCTTTTCCTCTCTCATTCTTGTACCCTCTCTTTCTCTCTCTCACTCACTCTGTTCTGCTGTTTGTCCCTCCCTCTCCCCCCATCCTCTCAGTCACTCCCTTGATTCTCTCTCTGTCTCTCTTTCTCTTTAACCCCTGTTTCTCTCTCTCCCCTGTAGGCCACCTTCAAAGGGTGGATGGACATCATGTATGCTGCAGTGGACTCTCGCAAGGTCAGGTTGCTGCTCTCTCCTGGTGTGGCTTGCTGTGTTGAAACTGTTATTACTGTAACTGCTCTGGGTGGGGTGGGGTGTGGGGGTGATTGTCATTTGACTAGGTGCAGAAGATTCCCACTAAGGCACGTGCTCACTTCCTCCACCAAAACCCAAAATGGAAAATAAAGGATTCCCAGAAAAAGAAATAAATAAACTGTCTAGAGCTCCTGGTCCAATTACAGGGGACATATTGTAGGGGAAAACTGATCCCTCTTTCCCTGTCTCTCTCTTTCTCTCTCCCTCTCTCTTTCTCTCTTTCTCTGCAAAGGTGGAGCAGCAGCCTATTTATGAGGACAACATCTACATGTACATCTACTTTGTCATTTTCATCATCTTTGGCTCCTTCTTCACCCTGAACCTCTTCATCGGTGTGATCATTGACAACTTCAACCAGCAGAAGAAAAAGATAAGAAACTATTCTCCTCTCTGTCTCTTTCTCTCTCTTTCTTTCCTGCTATTGGGAGGTGTAGTGTTGCAGTATAATGCTGATCTCATAAACACATTTGAAGTGCAGATTTTCCCAGGATAAAATTATGTTTTTACTTAAAGTGAGGCTTGGGGACATAGATTATTATAGGTGGTGTGTTACTGGTCTAGAGAGTTTGAGGTGGGATGGGAGATAGAAGTTACAGCAAGTTAAAATTGAAAAAGACCTTCTCGGCTCTGTATAAAGTAAAATAAAGTACAACAGAAGCACAGGGAGACATTCAGCTGCCCCAGATTGTAACCAGCCTCCTCTTGTCTGCCCTGCACTTTGGGGGTCAGGATATCTTCATGACAGAGGAACAGAAGAAATACTACAATGCTATGAAGAAACTGGGCTCCAAGAAGCCACAGAAACCCATTCCCAGACCACTGGTAAGTCACTGTTTGTGATTGACAGCTTAGCTCTGCTGTACTGTACTATACTGTGGTTCTCCAGGACTTCTCTGCTGTAGAAATGAAGGCAGATGTTAACGCTTTTCCCCTTGTGCTCCTCTTCTCAGAACAAGGTCCAGGGGATGGTGTTTGATTTTGTGACGCAGCAGGTGTTTGACATCTCCATCATGATCCTCATCTGCCTCAATATGGTAACCATGATGGTGGAGACAGATGACCAGAGCAAGGAGATGGAGAACATCCTCTACTGGATCAACTTCATCTTCATCATCGTCTTCACCACCGAGTTTGTGCTTAAACTCTTTGCGCTGCGGCACTACTACTTCACCATAGGCTGGAACATCTTTGACGTGGTGGTTGTCATCCTGTCCATCGTTGGTGAGTCTGCTCACGGACGCACATTCACACAGAGATTAGGCGTAGCGGAAGCAGGCTGACACGTCCATCCCCAGTAGAGGCTCTGTCTCCAATTAATATCTCCACTTCTCTCTCTCTCTCTGCTCTTTTCCTCCCATTCCTTGCTTTCTCCCTTTTCCCTCCCTCTCTCCTCTCCCCCCACTACTCCTCTCTCTCCCTTCTTGCCCACCCCCACCCCTCTCTCCTCCCCTGTCTATCTGTTTTCAAGGTATGTTCCTGGCGGACCTGATTGAGAAGTACTTCGTGTCGCCCACACTGTTCAGGGTGATCCGTCTGGCCCGAATCGGCCGCATCCTGCGTCTCATCAAGGGCGCCAAGGGCATCCGGACTTTGCTGTTCGCACTGATGATGTCACTGCCGGCACTGTTCAACATTGGCCTTCTGCTGTTCCTCGTCATGTTCATCTTTTCCATCTTTGGCATGTCCAACTTCGCCTATGTGAAAAAGGGTGCCGGCATCGACGACATGTTCAACTTCGAGACCTTCGGCAACAGCATGATCTGTCTGTTCATGATCACGACCTCGGCTGGCTGGGACGGGTTGCTGCTGCCCATCCTGAACCGGCCACCCGACTGCAGCCTGGATAAGGAGCACCCGGGCAGCCAGGTGCGCGGCGACTGTGGCAACCCCTCAGTGGGCATCTTCTTCTTTGTGATGTACATCATCATCTCCTTCCTCATCGTGGTGAACATGTACATTGCCATCATCCTGGAGAACTTCAGTGTGGCCACAGAAGAGAGCGCTGAGCCTCTCAGCGAGGATGACTTCGAGACCTTCTACGAGATCTGGGAGAAATTCGACCCTGACGCCTCACAGTTCATCGCCTATGCCAAGCTCTCTGATTTCGCCGACACACTGGAGCACCCACTCCGTGTGCCTAAGCCCAACACCATTGAGCTCATTGCCATGGACCTGCCCATGGTCAGTGGGGACCGCATCCACTGCCTGGACATCTTGTTCGCCTTCACCAAGCGCGTGCTGGGCGACAGTGGGGAGCTGGACATCCTCCGGCAGCAGATGGAGGAGCGCTTTGTGGCTTCCAACCCATCCAAAGTGTCCTATGAGCCCATCACCACCACGTTGCGGCGCAAGCAGGAGGAGGTGTCCGCCATCGTGATCCAGAGGGCATACCGCCGATATCTGATCAAGCGTGGCTTCGTCTGCAAGCGCGGCCCTCGGACCAACAAGCTGGAGAATGGCGGCACGAATCCGGAGAAGAAGGAGGGAACACCTTCCACTGCGTCGCTCCCCTCCTACGACAGTGTCACAAAGCCTGACAAGGAGAAACAGGAGGAGAATGATGGGAGGGGGCGGAAAGAAAAGGGCAGAAACCAAAAAGACGTCAGGGAATCTAAGTGTTAGAAAATAATAATACAATTTTCAAAAATAATAACAATATCAATAATAAGTAAAAAATAACAATAATAAAAGGAAAGGAGGTGGAGCTTTGGAATAACAACCCAACTAAACACGTGTACAGATTATTTCATTTGCAAGTAAAAAGAAATTGAAAAACATACACACACGAAATAAATTGTTTACAGACTTCACAAATGTATCATTGCAGAAGAAGCAACTGAGTTTCTTACAGCTTTGAAGACACTTAAAACTCGATTTAAACCAAACATAATCAGCTTACTGTGTGACATCGTTGCATCAAAAAGACTTCAATTAAAAAAAAATACAAAGAAACAGAATAAATCCTGTCCCAGTGAACGGCAGACTACATTTTCTTTGGGGACCATCCGCTACAGGAGAGAACTACTCAGCCGGGGTGATGGCACCACGAGCAACACCCAGGATTTCATGTACCTGGGGCTGAAGGGAACGTGCACTACTGCAATGTTCAGAGAGGCATGGCTGTGGGTCTGGCCCACAGGACACCAGACCGCTGGGAGCAAACAGTAACTTTCCACAGCAGCGTGTCGGATTGTGTGCGTCTCTTTGTCTTTAATAATAATACCGGAGGAAAAAGAAATGGGAAAAAAAAACTAAAAATGAAAGAGAGGATAAAAACCCAGAACAATATAACGGATAGGGGTTGGTTTGTTCATGATGAATATACTTGCATCTTTACATTATTTGAGCGGCAAAAAATGAAAAAGAAAAAACAAACATTTAACATCCAGCCCATGTCACTAAAGTCTGATCATTGTATCTTTGTTATACCTACATACAGAAAAAACTAAAAAAGATATTTTCTACATGGGCTTTAACATGATTGGGAAGGGGGGATTAATCAGGGTTTTCACTAGGGACGCAGGGGACTTGCTCAGTCAGATTTCCAAAAAAATAAATGAATAAATAATTGTGCTCGTTCAATGCATAGAAATGACTTGCATGGTGGCATGCTCTGATCTGGAATCATGCATGAATAATCATAGTCCACAAGACACTAATACGCTGACCACAGCAGTGGGTTGACCGTAAGTTTGAGGCTGTCCACTGGAAATTTAAATAAATATAATAATAATAATAATAATAACAATAATAAAAAAATAATAAGAATAATTATTATAATACACGATATTGGGGAGAAGAACCTAATATATATCCTGCCCCTCACTACTATTATCCAACTTTCAGATTTTCATTCAAGCCTCATTAGAGTTTTAAAATGGAAGGAGTTTGTTCTCATTCCGTAGCTGATGTTCTGATGTTCTGATGTTTGAATATAACAACATTGTGACACATTAAAAAAATCTTTAAAAAAAAATTAAAAAAAAAAAAAAAATTAAAAAAAGAACAAAAAAAGAACAACAAACACGACGAATCTCTGCTGCTCTGGATTTTGTGAAGTGGGGAGGGGGGGCGGGGGGGAGTGGTTTGTTGTATGTGGAGAATATTCAAAAAAGAAAAAACAATATATAATAACAAAAGAAAAAACTTAAATCACTGTAAACCAAAATCTTGGGCTTACAAACTCTGGTCATTTGTATTCTGCAATATTATTTTACTGACCTTAAGACTCCTGACTTGACCCTTTTCTTTGTTGTTGTGAGAGGATATCAGCCTTAGTGTTGGGCTGGGCTTAGCTGGACTGATACTTTGATCTCTACCAAGCCTTTTGTAGCTGAGGGAACGGGGTGGGGTACTGACCTGGGAAGGTGGCAGTGCTGAGAGATGTGTGTTGAACTTGGGAGCTGATATCAATGATTGATTTGTTTTAAGAAACAACCTTCCTTGGGTTGTGATTAATGTGTTTTGGTTCTGTTTCCCGACGGAGAACTCTGCGCTTTTGTTTGGTTATATCTTCTGTTTTGTTTTGTTTGTCTCAGTTTTGATTATTTGTTCTTTTTTCTTGTCCTTGCTTCCGTAGCCTCTGACATCCTTTCAAATGGACGCAAAAAATGTCGACATGATGATTTTATTTTTAATTTGTTTTTTTAGGTTAAATATATAAACACGCAAGTGGGGGAATGAATGCCGAAGAGCAGATCAGGGACAGGGAGACAGGGCGAGGGAGGGAACAGGGGAACGCATAGCGCTTAGGGGTGTCTGGGGTGCTGGAGGGGCGGAGGGATACCCATGGAGCCACAGAGAGTTGGCCTGGCCTGGCCCTGGCGCGCAGTGGTTGGACTCGAGACTCACAAATGTGTCACAGGTATCATTTCTCAGGTGGCAAGGAAATGAAACCCCAAACAAATAAGCACTGCAGTAAACTACAGTGTGACTAAAGCCAGTCCCATGAGCACAGTAAAGTACAATAACGTGCCATACAGTCCCATGTAATGAAACACATTACAGAGCAGTCCTGCCTCCTGGAAAGCATCACAGACTGAGTTTTCAGCATGTTTAGACAAAACTCAAAAACCTAAATTCCAGATCAAAGTCATTTGCCTAAATGGAAAAGCTAATCACAGTTCCCAACTCTCTCTCTCTGTCTATCTGTCTGTCTGTCTGGTTATTTGTGTTGTTTCATTTTCCAGGGCTTTTGTGTGTTATTCGTTTTGTCTTTTCTTTTTTTCTTTTTTTCGAAAGCAGAATAACCGTTGCACTTGTAAGGGCCCTCTCCCCATCTCTCTCTCTATCTCCCTCATCCCCTCTCTCTTTCTCTCCCTCCCTTTTTCTCTTTCTATCTGTTTTCTCTCTCTCTCACTGATGCAAATATACGGTTGCGGAGCGGGCCTGTGAGCGGTCAATGCAGGGGTCCGACACAGTGCCATGAGTGGAGGAGCAGTGCGCTGGCAGTCACGGCCTGGTTGTCAGTGCCGTTGGGGGGTTCATAGATGTAACCAATTGATTTGGTCCAAATCAAATAAACTAACTAGCTCACAAACCAGCCACAGCACTTGCCAAAACTACCGTCTCGACTCCAGACTCCTTGTGAAAGCCTTGCAGGGAGCAGCTGCCAAAGGGAGAGCGCTTGTCTTGGTTGGTATTACCAGCAGACCTGAGTCCCATAACTCAACACAGCTGAGAGGAGCAGTGCAGGAAGAGTGATGAGGGAATGGCAGGTCTGGATTCGCAAGGGGATTGTCTTCCGTGTTGGGGGCGGAGAGCACGGGGCTGCGCTGGGTGTCACACGGTACCAAGTGGCTGGTGCTACGGATCGCTGCGCCCCCACCAAACCCCCCCAACTTGGGTCCCTGGGGTCACCAGTCCAGCTGCTGCGTGTCAAGCCGGGGGTGGAGTGGGCGTCGACGTCAACCCAATAACTCCCCGCGCCACGCAGTCTCCCCCTCGCCCCACAATGTAACGTGTACAAATAGATACATGCATACACACATGATGAAATATAAAATAATAATAGTAAAGAAAATCTAAATATATATGTACAGTACAGGCTATGTTGTAAACGGCACAAAACAATGCTGAAAAGTTAAGGATGAACTTTTTAAGAGACGACTATAAATACTGTAATATATTATTTTATTTGATCGGCATGCCATGTTCTTTTGTTTAGTTTTTTGTAAATACAGAAATAATAAAGAAAAAAAATATGACTAGGACTACTATTACTCTAATTATAATATTCATAACAATAGAATGGCTTACA